>NC_134463.1:52254866-52556533 GCF_047948215.1 Lycorma delicatula
TATTAAAAATACACACAGTAGTTCTAATACTTTTGTAAAGAACTGCAACAAAAAAGAATTTAAAAAAAAAATCATTAATTATATCTACTGAGATTGAATTTATAACTTTAGAAAAACCTGGACTTTTCCTGAAGAAAACTGTCTGGTGGAATAGTTCCACGCTTTAGTTACATAAATAATTAATAGAATTAAAACTAATTAATTGATACTTACGTAGTGTCTGAAATCAACAAAAAGTTCCTTACCGTAAGCTAGTCAACACAGTGATGTAACCGGTACCATGAAATAGAGATACAAATTAAATTATTAAGGTTAGTTAACTATTAAAAGTTATTCCTTGTGTACCACACAATTTATTATATAGAAATAAATATTTAACCATCTGGATATTAATAATAAATCATTTTTAATTCAGCTTAATTGGAGAACAGTTAAAAAATGGAACTAAAAATAGTAAAAACGTCGAGATAGCGTATTAAGAGTTTATAATCTATACTCGTATGTAATAAATTGTGGAGTACATAAAGTACAATTTTTTTTCGCCTAACCTTGAAAATTGAATTCAGATGTCCATTTCATGGTACTTGTTACATCGTTGCGATAGCTAACCTTTACGATAAGGAACTAGTTAATCACCAGACATTACGTAACAATTAATTATTTTTAATTTTATTTTATTTAGAAAGTATTAACTCGACGAGAAACAGTAGGGTAAAGGGAAAGAGGCAAATTAAATGGCTTTCAATGAAGACAGAAATAGCAGCAATGTAATTGTCCAAGATGCATTAAACAATTAATTTTTTTTTTTTGAGTTATATAGGCATCAACACCTGAGGTTATTTATTAATCCTCGTCACATTTGTTAAAAAGAGAATAAAATCACCAGCAGAATCGTCAGATGTATGGATGTATTTACATCCCTTACTTTTTTAAAAAAATACGAAGATAAAGAATGAGGTATTTAAATAAAACACGTAACACATGTAGAGTGTAAAGGGCCCTGACATTTACACGAAAAAATTAAACATCTTTCAAATAAAACGCACAAAAAAATTTAGACAATAGCATGTAAATTGTGAGAACCTATGTTTTTAGGTGTAAGATGCCGTCGCATATGGGATTCTCAAGAAACATAACATACACTGAGTTTCATTGAAGACTTACTACAAACGAGTTAGTAATCCGCTGGCAAATAAGTAAGCAACTATTTTATTTTCCCTTATTTTCCTTTCCCCTTCCTCTTTCCCACTTACAACTTTTTTATCCTTTCCCCTTTTTTCCATTTTTCCCTTCTTCACTTTTATCTTTTTCGATTTTTTCCTTTTTCCCCGCTCGTAAATCGGTCCAGTAGTTTTTTAGTCTATAGAGAACACACATCGGAAACTGTGGATTGGAATCGTAAATTATTTAGTATAGCGTGTGTTGCTTTTACGTCCAACAGATAGCACTATTTATAAAAAAAATGATGTTTTTATCTGCCACATCTTATCTTTGTCTTGGTATACAAAAACAAGAGCATATTCGAATGCAGCGTTGTATCAAATTTTCAAAGCTATTGGTGAAGAACTTTCGGAGATTTAAAATTTCGAACAAACGAACATTTATATTTTTTATTTATATTGATAATATTATATATATATATATATATCTTAATGGAGGAAGTGTTAGGAGAAGACCAATTTGGTTTCAGGAAATGTATAGGGACAAGGGAAGCAATTTTAGGCCTCAGATTAATAGTAGAAGGAAGATTAAAGAAAAACAAACCAACATACTTGGCGTTTATAGACCTAGAAAAAAATTAGGGTTCAAATACAGAGATAGAAGAACAATTGCTAACATGTACAGGAACCAAACAGCAACAGTAACAATTGAAGAACATAAGAAAGAAGCCGTAATAAGAAAGGGAGTCCGATAGGGATGTTCCCTATCTCCGTTACGTTTTAATCTTTACATGGAACTAGCAGTTAATGATGTTAAAGAACAATTTAGATTCGGAGTAACAGTACAAGGTGAAAAGATAAAGATGCTACGATTTGCTAATGATATAGTAATTCAAGCCGAGAGTAAAAAGGATTTAGAAGAATCAATGAACGGCATAGATGAAGTCCTACGCAAGAACTATCGCATGGAAATAAACAAGAACAAAACAAAAGTAATGAAATGTATTAGAAATAACAAAGATGGACCACTGAATGTGAAAATAGGAGCAGAAAAGATTATGGAAGTAGAAGAATTTTGTTATTTGGGAAGTAGAATTACTAAATTTGGACGAAGCAGGAGCGATATAAAATGCCGAATAGCACAAGCTAAACGAGCCTTCAGTAAGAAATATAATTTGTTTATATCAAAAATTAATTTAAATGTCAGGAAAAGATTTTTGAAAGTGTATGTTTGGAGTGTCGCTTTATATGGAAGTGAAACTTGGACGATCGGAGTATCTGAGAAGAAAAGATTAGAAGCTTTTGAAATGTGGTGCTATAGGAGAATGTTAAAAATCAGATGGGTGGATAAAGTGACAAATGAAGAGGTATTGCGGCAAATAGATGAAGAAAGAAGCATTTGGAAAAATATAGTTAAAAGAAGAGACAGACTTATAGGCCACATACTAAGGCATCCTGGAATAGTAGCTTTAATATTGGAAGTACAGGTAGAAGGAACAAATTGTGTAGGCAGGCCACGTTTGGAATATGTAAAACAAATTGTTAGGGATGTAGGATGTAGAGGGTATACTGAAATGAAACGACTAGCACTAGATAGGGAATCTTGGAGTGCTGTATCAAACCAGTCAAATGACTGAAGACAAAAAAAAAAGTATATCGGAGACATTACAAATATATTTGAATAATAATAAATTAATGAACGAACAAATCAGATTTGATAATGATATTCTATTAAAACAAATTATACAGTAATTTTGGGTTGTTAACATTTCATTTCATATCTCATAACAGTAGTAAACATCCTTCTAACATGACATTTTATTAGGTAGATTTCATAAGAAAGCTAGCTACACGTACCTATTGCAATGGAAACGATGGTTCGACTTCCGAAAAATGTCGACATATCTTCGCGTTTCACATCTTCCACACCAATAACCAATAGTTTATATATAGTATAGTTTATATATATATTTTTTTAACTTATTTTGGACACGATAACTGCCGTAATTTTGCGCCAATAACTTTCAAATTGATACGTAAAATATAACGACCCAAAATCTCGGTCAAGTTTTTTAATGGGCAAAATCGGATCATTGATATGGAATGGAGGGGTTTTTACGAAAAAAAATCGCTAAAACTTTCTTATTGAGTAAGAAACGACTTTAAGAAAAGAACTTTAAACGAATTCGTTTAAAGTTCCTGTTAAACTTACGATATGGGCCTAAAACTTATATAAGTAAAGTTTTTTGATATTACCAACCATTGGCTCAGGGGGTGGAAAAAATGGGGTTTCAAAGACAAAAAAGATCATACCTCCCTCAATAGGCACGGTTTGAAGTGTAAGTTAGTCCTATAAACATTACCTAAAACTTTTGTCTGAAACAATTTTTGATATGACCAATCCTTACGGAAAAGGATGACCAAACGTTTGCTGTAATTGTAAGATGGGGCTTATCGTATGCTAAACATATGAAATCTACCTCTGCCTTTCGGCGTCCGAAAGGGATTTTTTAACTTAACGTATAAATTATTTTAATTGTTGACGATCAACTGTTATGAAAATATGAATTTTAGTTTATTTTAATTTTAATTACAATCACATGATTAAATCACGAATATCAAAGATTTAAAAATATATATTTCGTCTTTTTATAAAAATTCTCTTATTTTTTACACTAATTTATATATAGATTAACAAAATATTAAAATAAGATAATCCAGAATTAAATAAAAAATGTTGTGATAAATTAATATTCAATACCAAATGAATTAAAACGATAATCAATGAAAAGCACAATTCAACATATTTTAATTTAAATTGAAATACACGTAATCTCTTACAAATTGGTATGTGTAATATTTTATCACTAGGTATAATTTAACGAACTATACTACTGCAATAAATTTTATTCAGATAAAAATTCCTTCAGGATGGATTTCATTGGTGTTATCTTGATTACAAGTAAAGCGTTTTATTTCTTCGATCCATTACGTAAAAAAGTATGCAGTCAAAGAAAAATAAATAAATCCAATAATTTTATTTTAATAATAATCTATCTGTTTTCTATTTACATATCGAAAAACGATGAGATTTAAAATTAAATTTTCTAGAAAATAATTATTTATTGTTATTTAATCACATGTATTTTTAATAGTGATTTCATGTATACGATTGAATCATTTTAAATATAACTGTTACATTGATATATAGTTACTTATTTGTCTATTTTATTTATTCACGTTTACAAATATAATTTTACGTCGAATTACACGAATTAAAATATTTTATATGTTACAGTCTGACGAAGATTTAAACACAGAAAATCGTTGAGATTGGAGCTTTATCAAACACGGCACGGAAGTAAGCGAAGTATAATTAAAAAAAAGTAACCTGAAGTATTTGATATTAATAAGTTATAATTTCTTTTATTTTAGGCAATACGGTTGCGGAAATCAATGAGTTGTTACTCAAGAAAATGTTTTCCCACACGTATGAATATTCAATCATTAGTTACAAAATAGCATTCCTTTTTGATATGAACTACCTCTAGTTTTCCTAGATATCTTGTAATCTCAGGCATCAAAAGACCTAGTCAAACTCTCTCTCAGACTTAATATATATATATATTAAGATAATATATTTAAGATATATGTATATATCACCGATAAGTTTGAAAATTTGACACTACGCTGCATTCGAATAAGCACGTGTTTTTATATAACTACTATTTATATACCTAAGAAGTGACAGATAGAAACATGATTTTTTTGACAAACAGCGCTATCTGTTGGACGTAAAAGCAACACACGCTATACTAAATATTTTACGATTCCAATCCACCGTTTCCGATATGTATCCTCTATAGACTAAAAAACTACTGGACCAATTTATGCGCGGGGAAAAAGGGAGAAGGGGAAAATTGGGAAAGGGAAAAATCAAAACGGAAAAATGGAAAACGGTTAAACTTTCTACATGGGCCTAAAACTTATATAAGTAAAGTTTTTTGATATTACCAACCATTGGACCAGGGGGTGGAAAAAATGGGGTTTCAAAGACGTTTCAAATATATATCTTAAATATATTATCTTAATATATAGAAAACTAGAGATAGAATACATATCAAAAAGGAGTGCTATTTTATAACTAATTTTCTTGAATAACTGCTCATTGATTTCCTCAACCGTATTGCCTAAAATAAAAGAAATAACTTATTAATATCAAATACTTTAGGTTATATTTTTTTAATTTTACTTCGTGCTGTAGTTGATAAAGCTCCAATCCCAATGATTTTCTGGGCTTAAGGTTAAGCAACTATTATTTCTTCTTTACCACTTTCCAAATCAGCAGCGATATTATTTCTTAATCCATGCCTTTATTCTGTAATTTACGTTCTTCCAGTAGATTCTTAACAATTAGTGATTTGTCACATACGCTGTACATTGGTCTTCTTTGGTTAAAACATATGAATTTGTTATTCAACTAACAACAAAAAATTATGTCTACCTAAATGATCATAATCATGCTAATTAGATCCAAAAACCAAAGAAACAAATCCATGAGCAACTTTAAAAAATAAAGCCAATTAACCATATATTAGTTATAGTAAACCAACCACAGTGTAACCAATTTTGAGTCTCATAAACGCCACTTTTTTCCCAGCGAGTCAGTTCTGCATCGTTCTTTCATTAATATGGAGATAAAATTGCATTCACTTTCGTGTTTAGTCTTCTCCATTTATATTCAGTCTTAACTTCACATTTAGTCTTATTTCAAGTCCTTGTTTGAGGATTTTTAACGTCTGTCACTCGAATACGAATTATGTCCGTATTCTCACAAATTGTTGTCATTCTGAGGGCTTTGTCTGCGCTTTCATTTCCTGAAATAGAAATATGCTCTGGAGTCTATAAAAAGACAAAGACGTATCTCTGTCCCATTTGGTTTAAACTAAGTGACTAGACAGGGGATTTTCCGGAAATACTTGTTGAAAAAAAACGTTTATTTTCATTCTATTTAAGCTAGTTCCAACATTTTTTTTATTCTCGTATGTTTTGAAAAATTTATTTAAATGTTTAAAATGTATAAAGAAACAGCTTTTTTTGTATTGTATTTAACAACGGAATCACTTGTAAGAGTACATCTCGCTTTAATCTATAAAAAAAAACTGAATTTTTTTTTCAAATCTTACTGTGTATTCTTTTCTCCATTTAATTATTTGGTAAGATATAAAATATTTTACGATGCAAATAATGTCAGTGAATTTTTATACATTTACCTAAAAGTTATATTTATATAATTTTACAATAATTTTTGTTACAAAAATTTTATTCTATATTTCGATGTTATCAATATGAGTGATATAATTATATAATATTAAAGTGGAGTGGTTAAGTGACATTAAAAACGAGGTAGATTTCTATTTAAATTCCCTTTTTATAACAGCAGCTCTGCTACTTCTAAATGTTGGTTGTAAAACAAAGGGAAAAAGTAATTATATTACGATGAATAGAAGAAATTAAAGGAATTTTTAAATGGTTTGACAGTAAAAATTCAGTTAACCATAATACAACCTTAGCTACTGGAAATATATCACGTACTAATGCATGATGGATTTTTTAGTATATGAATTAGGGTGTAACCTGGGCGTAACTGATATTATCTCTTACTGTTTTAATTTAATTTTTTTCCTGTGGGAGTAGGAAAAAGATTTTTTATTATTCTGTATGAATACACACGTTAATTCATTAAATGGTGTTTTCATTTGTCCATATATTTAATTTTTTAATACGTAATAAACCTTACGTATCATTGTTTGAATTTATGTAAAGTTTATAAAATTCACACACACTACATAGATTTAAATACACAGCGTGCTCTCCCTCGCAAACTCGCGCGCGCGCGCGGGCGAGCGATCGATTAATTGATCTAAACTGTTCTAAAATCATCAGTAGGAACGTACAAAAAAATGTAAAAGGGTAAAAAATAAATTAAATTTATAAACGATCTAAAGGTATCAGGAACAGGACTAGAAATAGAGAGGAATGCAGACAGACATGATGAACTGGTCAGGTAGCTTCAGGGCAGAAATGATGACCTGCAGGTTTTAAATTTTGACAGTTATACATTTAAAATAATTAAATTTGAATGAGAGTATTAGTCGATATATTTATATTTCAAATTTTTGTACAACATTTATAATAATTTGTGTATAATTCTACCATATTCATTTATCACTTGTGTTTAAATTCCAGTTATATTGTGGTAGATGTTTGAATTCTATTACTTCTCTGAGTTCTTTATGTCTTACTACAACTGTTCCTCAAATTATTTCATTTTCCTGTAATATAAATACAATAGAGATTATAATTAAAATTTTACACCATACCAAGATACTATTCTTAAATGTAATCAACTTAATTCAGTTATGCAAAAGAGAAATTTAATTCATTTATTTTATTGACGATAAAGATTTGAATAGATCAATTGCTTAATAATCTTCTTACCACTGTTTCACTTCTACTATATTCATCCAAATTTCCAGTTGGATCATCACAAGAGTCATACAATTACATAGAAAAATTTCTACATACTCTAGTTATTTAGTAATACTGATAACCAGAATTTTCAAGGGCTCATGCATATTGTAGACCATATGTTTCAAAGATTAGAGCGAATGATGGCGATTATGATGAACAGAATATTCGGACTATTCCTAAGTCGTCTTGAGGGAAAATGAATAAATTTCTCGGACTAGTGATCTGGAACGCTAACGGGTTGTCTGACAAGAAACTGGATATGAAAGCGTTTTTAAACATTAAGAATTTTGACGTAAAGCTTGTGTCTGAAACACGGTTCACTGCTAGACATTTTGCCAAGTTTCATGGCTATACAATGTATTGCACCAACCAACCGTCAGGAAATGCGCACAGCGGTACCGCTATTATTAGAAGTACGTTTTCTGACTATGTATACTTGAACACAACCAGGATTTGTTTGCAGGCCACCACCGTGGTTGTTCACGGTGGACGATCAGGGTTTTTTGTCTCCTCCGTTTATTGCCCATCACGGCATACTGTGCAGACGGATCAGTTTACGGCATTCTTTAGATCTTTGGGTCCAAGATTCATCTGTGGTGAACATTGAAATTCCAAACACCTACAATGGGGTTCGCGGCTGACATAACCAAAAGGCAGGAAACTTTTCCGGTCAATGGTTGATTAAAATTTGGAGTGTTTGTCATCGAGGCGATCAACCTACTAGCCTACGGAACTAAATAAAATTCCCGATCTCCTGGATTTTTTCGTTTTCAAGGGTATTTCTAGGAACTATTTACATGTTGAACTACATTTTGACTTGTCATTAGATCATACATCGGTTGTACTTACAATGTCTATTACCGTTTCACTGACTGCTAGGTCTCCCACTTTGTTTAATAATTTTACCAACAAACGATGTTTTCAAGACTTTTTGGTGGAAAATATAAAATTGGACGTGCCTTTGAAGTCGCCGGCCAATGTGGACAATGCAGTAAACGGGTTGAAAAAATTGATTCCATCATGTCGTGGGCCTCCACGTCCAATTTGGATTTTGCTCCCCCAGCTCAAAATACGTATCCGGTTTTCATCAGAGAGCAGATAGAAGAACGCCGGAGATTACAACGTGTATGGCAGAGAACTTACCCTGCTAAGAAGAGAAGTTCTAACAGGACTTTTCAAGAACTAAAAAGGTTAATTCGAGCATTTAAGAACACTGAGTTTCAATCCTACATTGAGAATATTATTGTGAGCAGGCTACTGAGTACACTTTATGGAAAGCTGCTAAATCGTTCAAGAGACCCCTGCAATCTATTCCTCCTCTCCGTAACATTGACAGAACGTGGACGAGAAGTTTTCAGGAAAAGGCGGCCTTATTTGCTCAACACTTTTTCGTTGTATTCCATCCCAATGATGTCGAGACAGATCCGGTTATGATCAGAGAAATCTCCGATTATTTGGTTTTACCTTTCCACGTATACTTGCCGATTACGCGATTTACAGTACACAAGGTCTTTTCAGTCATTAACGAAGAAATACATCCAGCAAAGGCGCCGGGGTATGATTTGGGTTCTGCAGGCATTACCTTGGCATGCGATACGATTGGCTACTTTGATTTTCAATGTTATTATCCGAACTGATCATTTTCCTGATCTGTGGAAAATTTCACATTTAATTCTTATAGCAAAACCGGGTAATGATCCCACAAATGTAACGTCTTACAGGCCTATCAGCCTGCTCCCCGTGCTCTCTGAGGTCTTTGAAAAGCTCTTTTTGAAAAGACTAAAGCGGTTTGTGGACTATCACATTCCGGCTCAACAATTTAGGTTTAGGGAGCAACATTCTCCTGTGGAGCAGGCAAACAGGTTTGTAAACGATATAAATCATGCTCCTGTCGCGAAACAGTACTGGTCAGCGGTTTTCCTTGATGTCAGTCAGGCTTTTGACAAGGTTTGGCATATTGCGTTGCTCTATAAACTGAAAAAGGATTTACCTCATACTTTCTATGTAGTACTAAAATCTTACCTAGAATCCAGGTGCTTTCAAGTTAAACATGGAGAGGTTTTGACGGATTGGTTCCTTACGCAATCAGGGGTCCCTCATGGAAGCGTTCTCGGACCCATCTTGTATGTTCTGTTTACGGCTGACTTGTCAATTACGACAGATACCACAGTTGCAACGTTTTCTGACGATACTGCAATTTTTGCTGCCCACAAAAATCCGACAATTGCGTCTCGTTTTATTCAAGATAATGACTCTCCTCCAATCGTGGTTTACATGCTGAAAAATAAAAATAAACGAAACAAAATAAAAGGACGTCACGTTCACTATTTCTAAGGAAAACTGTCTTCCTGTTTCTATCTTCAATCTTGACCGACGACTTATTTGAGCGAAACATATCAAATCTAAGCGAAAACAGTTGTATCTCAAGTTTAATTCATGTACTGGCCGATAGGACATAGATCTCGGCTTTCAGTAAAAAGTAAATTATTGGTTTATAAATCAGTTTTGAAGCCTGTTTGGACTTACGGGCTTGAATTTTGGGGTACAGCATGCAACTCCACTATTGACATACTTGAACGCTACCAGAAAAACCCATTGCAAAAATTGCTAAACATACCCTGGTAAGCAATAGCTTCGTATATAATAATCTTAAGTTGCGAACCGTTCGGCAGGGAATCTCTGTGATCAGCTTGCGGTATCAAAATCGTTTACATCGGCACGCGAATTATTTGGGGGTCAATTTATTGGATAACACGATCAGTGATTTTTCAAGATTGCTAAGTAACAATATTCTTTATTTGCCTTATCGTCTCAATTAGGTGACTTTATGACTGTAAGGAGTGCTCTTCTATTTCATTTCTTTAATTTCATTATTATCGTTAAGTCACCAGCCGCTGGGTCTGTGTCTACTTAATGTTAGTTCAAATAATGATCTTATTTATTGTTCATTTTTTTTTATTTTTGAGAGAGAGATAATAGAAGAGATACAGTATCTAACATTATAGTACAGATTAGGTCTGAACTATTGGCTGATGAATTATAAAGAAAATACTTTTTAAAATAAAGGTCCAAATTTCTTGCTGGTAAAAAAAATCTGGTAATTAATTGCAATTCGTTATTTAATAAAAGGCAGAAACGTTTTTCCTATAAAATCATTTTAAGCTGTATTTGTGTATTTATAATATAATAATAATTTTTTATCGAAAAACAATAACCAAAGATTAAACATTCATTAAAACTGATTTTAAATAAATTAACTTGAGAGTAAAGAATTGTTTTTCCTTTTTTTTAAATTTGGATCTTCCCCATCAGCTGACGTATTAAGCTACTTTAGTGTATTTACGGCTATCAAAAAACTAAAATTTTTACATTTTAAATGCTTTAAATAACTTGGAAGATCGATCTAAATTTAAAATAAATTTTTAACATTTTTTTAAATTAAAGAACTATTTAACACACACCATTGGTGTGGGATGGACAAAAAGTTCTTACACTGGTTTCAAACTTATCGATTTAGAAATATTTCCGATGCAGAATACTCCTTTTCTGAAAATTAAGTCCTTTTCTGAAGCAATATATAAGAAAAATAGATGAAGTAATTTTTTTTTGGAACGAGGGTAAATATTAAATAATAATTTTTGGTAATTAGTGATTTCTATAAAAAAAACCTCAACTTTTTTTGTGAGAAAAAGTTTTTGCTATGTACCCCAGTAAAGATATGAAATTTTACTTCGCTCAAATCAACTCCACCCCTTTTTCTGATTTTTGTAAACATTTAATACTAGCTTTCTACCACCCCCCTACCAAAAAATAGCATCTGTGTACTAAGTTTGAAAAACCCTGTCAATGGGTCTAGAGTTTACACCAAATGCAGACCAACATACATACATACTAGATACGCACAAACCTCCAATTTATAATAAAGATAGATTTTTTGGACTTGGAAAAACTGGAATAAATTTTTTTATTTTTTAGTTCATTACTCCTCTGATATTTAATTCCTCTAAGGTTTGATATAATTCTTCTGATCTTAATTTTTGTACACATTCTATAGTTTCAGCAATTGTGTAACTGTCTATTTTATTAAAGAATTGGAGGATCGCTTCTTACTTTCAAATAAAATAAGTTTAAAAGAAGTGCCGCAAAAAATGTGTATATGTAATTTAATAGGCGTAAAAGGAAGTTATGTGGTATCCACATCAGATTTTTTATAGTTAACTAGCTATACCCGCCACGCTTCGCTGTGGCACATTGTGGTTGCATGGATGAGAAATGAGAAACAAAACAAAGCATATGTTTCATAGAAGTTTAATTTTTCAATACTTGTGGATATACAATATTTTATTGTTTTTCCACTGTCTGCGTAGATATAAAAGCTATCTGGTTGCCCATATGAGAAGCAATCCGCATCTAAATCTAAACCACACAATTCTAAAGATTGACCTTGAGCTTTATTGATTGTGATTGCAAATGCCAATCGAATTGGGAATTGCAATCTTTTAAATTAAAATGGAGTATCGGTCGGGATTATGGGTATTCGAGGAATGAGGACTTCTTCACCTTTGAAAGGCCCCGTTAAAATCGTTGCTTTCACTACGTTATTCATCAATTTCTTAACTGCAAGTCGCGTGCCGTTGCAGAGTTTTGGCTGATTAATATTCCGCAACAGGATAATTGTCAATTTTTGATCGAACCGTTGCTAGAATCAATGTAATGAGAAATGTTTTCCCAGTTCCTCCTGGTGCATCAAAGAAGAAAGTTCCCCCAACTCCGTCATTTATCATTTGCATTATGCAATCATAAATTCCTTTCTGTTCACGCGTTAATTTGGAAATGTTTGATTGGACATATGACTGAAGATCACCAATGTTGTAACTCTGTTCACGGCGTAAATCCACATCAAATGAAGCAATCGCAGCTCGGGTGGGTGCTGGCATTCTCAATTGACTAGAACTTTATTTGCAATAGCTAAGCACTTGTCTTCAATATTTATCAATGCTTCGTTGTAAATGCCTTCTGTAAATTCCATGGTCATATTGGTATTTTCTAGGCGTACTCTATGCAAAATATCCTCAGCCATATGCAATCCAATCGATATCTTTCCCATAACTCTGCGGGTGATGAAGGGAAGCAATCGGTCAATATAATTACGAATAATGCGCGAATTTAGTTTGGATGTGCAGTGTTGCACGCGTCATTAATACATATATCCCACTGTTGGTCGTTTTCTAATAAATTCAGAGCTTGGTGAAAGGCGCAGCTCAATCACGACACGATCACACAAAAGTACCTCGATTAAAGTGAATATTTGATTCAGATTGTATAATAATCTGAATCAGATGCAAGTGAATACGTTTTTTTTTTTTTTTTTGTTAATAAACAATGTAATTGGGAACAGGTATTGTTTCACATGTGACTGCGGTTGTCGTTATCTGGGCTATAAGAATGTTGGGTGTTTTAATTTATTTACTGTAAGTCATCCTTCTTGGTGGCTTTTCTTTTTGTTTTGGTGTTTTTTTTTTTAAAATAAAATACAGATTTTTTAGCTGTTAAATATAATTCAAAGAAATTTGTTACTTAATCAGTTGTGATTTTGTTTACATTGGCAACGGCCATACGGGCTCTTTGTGATTGGTCGATGTGTTTGACAGCGGCCATCTTGCATTGATCTGAATGGTTTTCCTTTGTTTACATTTTTATCTGATTTATATTAGCCTCTTATTTATTAAAAAACTGTAAAAATCAACAATAGATGAAAACAATCTTTGATGCGGGTTATATATCGTGCTAATTTTTTTTTTATCTTGTTTTTATTTTTTTTAATAAAATACAGATGTTTTAGCTGTTAAATATAATTCAATGAAATTTGGTCGTTGTGTTTGACAGCGGCCATCTTGTATTGATCTGATTGGTTTTCCTTTGTTTGCATTTCCAAATTAAAAATGTACAAATTAAAAATAGACAGATAGATTTATTAAAAATAGATGAAAACAATCTTTGATGCGGGTTATATATCGTGCTAAAATTTGAGCTTAATCGGTGCAGAACATTTTGAGTTTTTGAAGCCGTACACAAACGAACTTAACATTTTTATATATATAGATAATCAAAGGTCATATATACAAAAAATAAATAAGTCTGTATTATATGTTATGAGAAATTAAATATTTTTTTTTTTATTTTTAGCTAATATCTTATAATATTAGCTATTATCTTATAATATTACTTTGGTAATAAATTTTTGTGTTCATTTTTTAGGTTGTGAGTTTCCTAGTACGTAAATTAAAGTGTCTGTGAAAGTATGTGTGTAATAGATATAAAATATCTATTACGATAATTTTTTTTATTTTTTTTAGTTTTAATGTTTCTTTACAGCTAATTTTTATATCATTTACAATTATGATATTAAAATAATTGTTATTTAACTATTTCTTAGTTAATTTCATAAAAAATAATGATTACTTTCTCTAACTTTTAATTGCAAACTTTTCTTGTGTGTTTTAATAAGTAAAGGAACTATAATATTTATCACTTTTATTCCTTTTAAAGTAATATTTTTGTAACTAAAGGGTCTAGTACTGTAACTAGGAAGATTTTTTTAATGTTTTGTTTGAACTTTTGTTCATTTTTTTCTATTTATTATCGTTATTAATAATAAGAATTTAATCATTATTCATTTATAAGTAAAAAACACAATTTATTTTGACAAAAAAACATAATTTACCAAACCTGAAGAACATATATAATATTCCATTGTTCAGAAACTTGTTAGAAAATTTTAATTGTTAATAATCATCTCAATTATTTTTCATCTAAATTTTTGTACGGTACGAACTTTGTACATTTAAGATTAATTTACTAGTTTGCTAACCGGTCAGGTCTCGTTTGCTCGCCCGACTGCCTAACAAGGGGTCGTTATCCTCATGGTTGTGAAAATATTAAATATTTTACAGATATTCATTGAAGAAAAAAGTAATCATTTTATCTCATTATATTTCTGTTGCCATAGTGACAGAAATATAATGTAGTAAAAGGATTAATCTGCCTTTAATGAATATCTTTAATATCTTAACCCCCCAAGGGTGGTAATTTCTTGATCTATGGTTTAAAACGTTCCCTGGGATAATATAAATGTATCCTGAAAATTTGAAAGTATTAAATTCGATTTATTTTTGTGTAATGCTATTTCAAATAAATAGACAGACAAACTTTACCATTTATATGTAGGATTTAAACTACATAATAAAACTTTTAAAATCCATTATGAATTTTCTCATTGGCTTAATATAAAGTCACAAGTCTCCAGGGTGTTATAAACTAGTGCCAACTATGAAACCTTACTAACTTCTGATGCTAATAAAAATGTCTTTTGTCTGGGAAGAAACTCAAATTATCTTTTACCATTGTGTAATATAGTGGCTTACAATAAATCAATAATACCATGTAATTTTCTAAGCCATAAACATTTCAAGATTATTATACTAGGTTATCTGTTTTATTTTTCTCCGTTATCGAAAAAAGATCTCTACAATAAGGTGAATAAAGGGTCAAGTAGACCAGGAGAAAGTTACTGATAGCAGTAATAAAAGAGTAAAAAGAGAATTTTCGGACATTGAAGCAGTTTAAAATTGCCGATTATGAAGACAAAAATTTCATGAATGGGAGTAGATGTTATAAATAAATGCAAACGTAAAATTTAATATAATTTTTTTGCTTTACAAATATTCTTTTGTTTAACAATGTAATCTCGAAAATATTTATAATTATTTTATATACAATTTTTGTTTGTTGATTCAGATTTTGCTCAGAAATGTTACAATAGTTTAATTTTTTCTTTTAATTTATGAAATTTAAGTACAACTTTACTATCAACGGTGGGGGAGACACCTACCTTAGGTAACAGCTCTAACCGTAACCTAAATACCCTTCGTGTATAAAAATATATATAATAGTATAATAGCACCCCTTTTCCCGCACTGACTCGTACTTGCTTTTCCCGTCGCGGTCAAGTTTTTTATTTTAATATTTTAATCAAATAAACCAATCGCATCACACATACAGTAACAGTGGCTGTGTTGGTTGAGCCGCAGCACTGTACACCATCGCACACCTTAAAAATTGAAATTCAAATAAAAGAAACCGAAAATGGTTTTCATACATCTATTTGCAAGTTCGAATATACTGAATATTTCTTTTAGTATAGTCGGAAATGGGAAAAGATTTTAAATTGTTGATGAAAATAATTTACCTTTCTTCATCCTTTTCAAGGTCGAATTTCAAAAAATGAAGAAATTGATTTTTAGATATTACATAAAGATTATAAAAATAAAAAAAATCAAGATTATATCGTCATTTATTAGTAAGAAATTAAAAAATTAACGGAATATCAAAAAAAAAAAATCTATTTTAATCCTTTAAACTTGGAATTTAAAAAAATCTAGAAATAGATACTTAGATTAAATTAAAGATAGTAAATTTCATTGTTACTCCATTTTACCCATTAAAACTCGGAATGTCAAAAAAATCCTTTTCAGTGTGCTCTTACATTGTAAGAAGAATCTGTATATAAATTTTCATCAATTTATCTTCAGTAGTTTTTGCTGGGGGTTGGTTGTGAATCAAACATGACTTCTACTTTTATACGTAGCTGTGAGGCAGAAAGAACAACAATGAATCTAAATAGGAGATTATAAAATAAATTTATAATTTATAACTAATGTTTTCTCTCTTTTATTTATACAGTTTGTTTTTTTTTTTGTGAGATGAATAAGTACCGGATAGTTTACTTAAAACCGCTACAGTCGATATATAATACAGGCTATATTTGCAACATGTAACATGTAACATTTTATGAATGAATTGAAAAATTGAAACGTACATTAAATTAAATTCTATATTTACATTAGCAAAAGTTTACATATTTATATTTTTAAAGTGAGCGCCTTGCTCAGCGAAGCATTTTGTGCTCGGAAGATCATATTGAGAGTCACCTGCCGCAAAACGTTGTTGTCAATGCCGTTATTTTCTTGTTGGTTGCTCGCCTTTAGTTTGTCAATAATGTAAGAATTTGATTCATAAATTCTAACGTTCAAATAGCTCCTAAGGAAAAAATTGCATCTGGACAAAAGGGGGAACGCCTTTACCACTCCTTACTGATAGTTCGTTCTTTGGTAAATGACACATGAACGCTTTTTCTTTTTTTTAACTTTATTTTAATTTAAATATATTAATTTATTAATTAATTACTTAATTATTAACCTCTGATTGTAAAAACATCTTTACAATAAATAATAATTCAATAATAACAATAAAAAAAGATCAGAAGTTATTAGTGAAATAACATTTTACGTACTTTTAATAATGCATATATGTAATTTAATAGACGCACAAGAAAAGCAGGTGGTGTCCGCATCAGATTTTTTGTTATATTACTTTAGAACTGTTGTGCTATTATTTAAGGATTGATTACATTGGTGATGGCAATAAGGATATGAGTGTACGGGGAAACGTGATGCGATGGAGGCTACGAGAAATTCCTGGAAAATGAAATGGACGACAGGTGGAGGAGGATTTAATTGGATCTGGCGGCTAATTACAGACATAGATCTTTGGCTAAATAGTGGTAATAGCAAAAAGAATTTCTTCATGACACAAATGTTAACAGGTCATGGGACTTTTAGTATTATTTGCATAGGTACGGCAGATGTAGTTCCTCCTGCTGCATGTATTGTAGTAGGGTGGATACTGCGGAACATACAATCTTCGAGTGTGAAGAATGGCGCGTTTTACGTAGGCAAGCTGGTCTGGATGGGCTCCAGTCAGAGAATTTAATACGTTTTCTTTTGACATCAGATGAAAATTGGAGGGCTTTTTATTCGTTTGCTATTAAGTTGCTACGCAAAAAGTCGAGAAGGGACGCCGGCGTAGATTTTAGAATTACGGAAGGGCGTAATTAAAAAGTATAGACCAAGACCCGGTCTCCGGGACCGAGATAGTAGTGTGCGGTACACCTCTTCTCGGAAATTATAGGCAGTCGATAAAAAAGATCCACTTGGTGGGGGGGGGGGGGCTGAACTGCCATGCCGTTAAGTGCGGGACCCTCTTAGAGTTGAAGGACGCTCTCCTGGGCTGAGGTTTACTTGATTGTATGTCCGGCCCCGGGGGAGTAAGGGATAATAAAAAGAAAAAGAAAAAAGCTCCTTGTACTTACCACTAGAGGAAGGCTTCAATATAGGTTGATAATTTCAGTGATTATTAATTAATAACGTTTAACTACCTGAAATACAATTTCAGAAGTGTTAGTGATTTACTAATTAAGATAATAATAATTTTGTTTCTGAGAGATGTTAATGAGCGATTACAAAGCATTATATTAATAATGAAAGTCACAGGGTCTATTTGGTTTTGCTTACTTATTTCTTTTAGAAGCAGATATAAAATATGTTTTAAATCATTTTACGTAAATTGTGGTTTACTGTAGATTTAACAATATCGTTGTAATTATTAAAAAAATAGTTTATATTGCAGCTCTTATTGTCCTGATTTTTTTTAAATTAATCATTTTTATTGAATTATATCTAATTAATAAAAATGAACTGTTAGGGTAGTTACCCTAACAGTTCATTTTAGTTAGGGTAACAGTTCATATTAGGGTAGTTACCCTAACAGTTCATGAATGAAATTCAGAATATTATTTCTTTCACCTATAGTCTATCAGTAACTTACCGAACCACTTCTTTGTTTTCATGGACTTTCCACACCGTAATTACTTGTGGCGTGACCTAAATCGCGTTGAACTTAATTCACGCTAGAAATTTGCTACTTCACTCTTTTCCTCGCAGAATGCTCTCTGGAAAATCTACACTCAGAACTCTCCTCTCGCAGACTGATACCATAACGTCTCGCTTAGACTGATTGTCAACTGGTCTTCCCCGAGTATTTGAACTCCTATCTTCTTTACCTGTCGACCGGACCTAACTCAAAGCGTGAGAATGATCGTCCACCATCTCACATTCCCATGAAATTCTTACCCGGTCCAGTAACTCTTCTGACGGAAAAACATCTATTTAGGTGTGTCAGTGGGCAGTATTACAAAAGACGATTGTTAAACGGACCTGTTACCTTTACTAAAAGGGTTTCTGTTAGCCTCTTTCTGGATTTCCTCCATCATTATATTTTTCTACTACTTTCTTCTTAATTGGCAGGAAGCCGTGATCCGTGGTCCGCTACACCGATCTTGTTACAATATCATCCTCATTCATCCTCTGACGTAATACCTTAAGGTGGTTCCGGAGGTTAAACAGGAAAAAAATTACACACACACACACACACACACACACACACACACACACACACACACACACACACACACACACACACACACACACACACACACACACACACACACACACACACACACACACACACACACACACACACTGATCCTTAATTTATTAACGGAAGATATTTTGTTATTATGTCCCTAAATCTAAGGCTAGATTTTTTATTACGTGAACCTAGGTTGGAGACCTACGAAACAGTATTAATTTTAATACTAGGATTATGAATCAGTCCCTTTCATAAATATTCACCTAAATATACACAAACACACAATAGATCGATAAGAAAACTACTAAGAAAACATTGTTCTAAATTCAAAGATAATAAACATTAACAAACATAGTGTTGCTTAATTGCACTTTCCTCCATTTTATCTCGCAGTTAGTTTCTTCTTCATTCCATTAGTTACATTAAAATGGTCGCTCTAAATAGATGTAAGGCAGTTGTACTCGTACAGTTCATAAAGAATTATTATTATTGTTATTGTAATAACTGTTTTATACTACAATTTCTACTTAGTTTTAATTTCAAGGAAGAGTTGCTGTATCATTATTTTTATTTCTTTAAAGAAAATTATATTTTTTATGAAATATTACATCTTATTACTTTTTAAACGAATCAATTTTTCGATAAGAACGTAGTTTATACAGCAATTCATATTTATATGTTTATCCTTACATTCACCGATAAAAATTTAATCACTCAACGGAATTACATTAAACGCTCAAATCATTTATTTTTTCTTTGGGAAGAGAGGAAAATCTTCCAAAGGCTCTGACTTGGTGGTATACTTGGTCGTGTGAGATTCTTACCTACTTTTTCTCTTAGCCGGGACCACTTTCGTATTACTTCAGTCCATTGTGAGCTATCTTTTGTCATTTAGCAACCCTAACTTTCATACCACCGTTCTAGTCATTTAGGGGTTCACTAGGAACTAAGAAGGACGAGATCCTTCTTAGTTTCTGGACCAGTTCGACATAAGCCGATACCGAGTCTCAAGTCACTTTATTCGTCAAAATTGTTTGGAAAATGTTACGTTGAGAGATTTCCCGTAAGACCAAATATATCGCTCTTCATTCTTGGGCATTCTGGGCGCAGTCAAAGAAGATATGACATGCGTCATTACTTTCTTTCTCGGAGTAATAGCACTGGGAGTTGCTAACTTTTTAAATGAGGAACTGAGTGAGATAAGAATACATCTCACCTCACCATGCACTCTTCCATTCTCCCAAATTCTCAGAGGTCTTTAGTGAGACAAGTGGTTCACTTTCCTGTTAACGCAACATATCTCTGCTCCGGTGCTATTTTTTTGCTATATTTACATCATGTGAGTGCGGTACTTTTTATCCACCAGCATATCCTTTCATATCTCAGCCCCATAAAGAAGGATGGAATGTGTTGTGGACATCAACAGCTTTCTATTCGTTGATTCCGGTCATCTTATTATTATTATTATTGTTGTTATTTTTATTATTATTTAACATTTATTTTATTATTACTTTAATAAATTACCTTCACTTACTTTAGAAATACATTAAAAAAAATCAGAGAAAGAATTTTTTAATATACATTAGTTGAAATTTGTTAATAGTTGTTTTCCTTTTATTACAAAATGTATGATCAATGCAATTTGTATTTATTGTGTACATTGTAAATTTTTTCTTTTTACTTTTGAGGCCACATTGAACCACTTTAGTCATCCATATTTCAGTTCCTCTTGAATTTCTGTATTAGTCTGGCCTTTTTGATTTTCCCAGTATTTCTTCATCCTATCGGATCGTTGCTTCATGATCTCGTCTGTCATCTCCACTCTGTTATGACTTTCTAATTTTTTGACGTTGAATCTACGTGTTGAAATGCGTAGTTAATTTTTATTTTATCACAGGCGTCCTCAACCCTCAAGCCGATTTTTTGAACATCTCTTTAAATTTCTCCAACATATTTTCCACAGGTTTGTTTGTTAATATTCCTTGTGACTATTTGTTTTAGAATTCGGCTCTCAGGTATTTTTAATACGTAGAAAAATGGGAAATCCTTCGTTTTTTCATTGTACTGAGAATCTGGTCGACTTGATTGTAGACTGTTTCATTTGTGGCAATTCGCCAGACTCCATCTTTTTGATAACCTTTATTTAAGCATGTTCTGATAATTTGCTTTTCTGTTTTAAGTAATTGGTCCGTTTTACTTTCATTCTTAATCTGAAAGATAGTCTCACAAGCATAAAGCATTACCGGAAGAACTACTGTGTTATAATGGTGAATTTTGTATTTTATTGAAAGACAATTTTTATTGTATGTTTGCCAAGTTAGAGTTTGTGCTCTTTTAATTTTAGTTCTTCTGTATTGTCGTGTTTGTTTTTTCATCAATCTGCAATGAATGATTTCACCTAAGTATTTAAATTGTTCAATTATTTTTTTTTCTTTATCGTTAACTTTGATTTTACTTATGATTTTACAGAGGGAATCCATGGCCATTATTTCTTCCTTTTCATAAGAAATTTTCAAGCCAATCCTTTGAGAAATTTTTTCTAGCTGGTGATTTGTTTTTTCCATATTTAGTGCTAGTAAGGCCAAATCATCAGCAAATCCTAATATAATAGTTTTTGTTGAATTTTTACCTGTTCTTATTATTGTTTTAACGGGATTTTCCTTTTTCCAAATATTTTAATTATGCAGTCCAGTGTAATATTAAATAGCAGTGGGGAAAGTTCATCACCTTGTCTCAATCCGGTCTTTATTAGGAAGGATTCAGACATCTCCTATCTAAATTTAACCTTGGACTGTGTGTTTTTTAATGTTAATTCTATCATTTTCACCAATTTTGGGTGAAGCCCAAAATTTCGTAGGATCTGAAGCAAAGTCGGTCTATGATTACAATCATATGCCTTTTAATTTGTAATACGCAAGAACAGCCAATTTATATGTATGGATATATTAAACATTACCTTTATTTAACTTATTTTGATTATTTACTGAGATCTGATTAATTTTTTAAACTAACTTGTATTTATATGCAATAAAACAGAGCGCGAAACACACACACACACACACACACACACACACACACACAACTTAGCAAATTTTTATGTTCAATAAAATAATATCAAAAAATTATTAAGTATTGTTCTATCATAAAAAATCTTTCACAAAATTTATGGCATCACTTATTAAACAGTCTTTATAAGATGCGTGTGATAAAACCACTACCACAACTAAAGAACATCCAAGCCCTACCAAGAGGTGAACTCATACTGAAGAATATTTCATCACGATGAATTATTCATTACTTGATTCACTAACATGTCTATACATGTTAACATGAAATGCTTATTTCATGGAAGCATAAGCCGGATAATGCTTATCCGGCTTAACATGAAATGCATCATTTTATTGTTATGTATCAAATATATAGGTGCATCACAATATAAATCAGGCGTGAATAAACAAATATACAGGCTTGCTAACTTATTTATATTGTTTTTTTCATGAATGATGGAACAAATATACTTAAGGGATTCTAAATTAAGAAAGTTACGTGATTGATTGTTTAGGAATACATTTTCAGATTCAGCATATAAAATATATGTTGACCAGTGTAATTTACTGTGTTAAAATCGATCCCAGAATTTTTAACATAAAGGCAGACAGAAGAGGGGGAAGAAAGGTAAATAAAAGCCTATAATGAATTTTACCTTCATATAATCGGTAGTAAGAATTACAAACAAAATGGTGAAATGAATTTAGTAATAATACATTTTTTTGGTTTTATGTGTGAGAATTGTGGGATCGGGGTTATTTTAGTGTCTTGAATACATAATATATTCTTATAACACGATGAATCCAGAACAAATAAATGTTTCAAAAAAACCACCTTGAAAATTGAAAAACGTACGATTATAATAAGTTATAATCCTTCACTCTAACTTCATTTCCTTTGTATTATGAGTATAATTATTTTCAAACTGAATTTCTCTCTTAACAATAAATTCATTTTATTCAGGTTTATTTTATTTGGAATTTATTTTATTTTTTTGTTTCTATAAAAAGAATAATTCTCTATTTAAATGGGAAAATAGATGTATATAGTCGTCGTTGTGGTAACGTGAATGTTCCATTATATTTTATTATCTGAGTTTACATTATTAATTTTTTTTTTACTACTTATAATGCTTTTTATTTGTTAATAATATTCAGTCAGGATAAGTTAATTTAAATTTATTTTTTAATCCTACCGTGAATTGGATATATAATTATTTCTTTTAATATAATTTTTCAAAGATTCCTCAAAAAAAAGGTATTTTGATATTTTTGTTTTTTGACAATTGCAGACTGCAAAAATATTTGATATAATTATTATAATCGTTACTAACGGTCGGGGAGAACAAAGAATAAGACGTTTTTAAAATAATATAAACAAAATATTTATTTTTTGTTTGGAGTAAGTCTCAATATAGTGAGAATTTTCCAGTAAAAATTTACAAAGAGCAAATGTTAGTAGCAGATAGAAGATGACTTGACAAGATGGTATCTCTTCATCAACAGATTAGTCCCGTATCTCCACCGATTAGTCGCCGATTTCCAATATCTATTGTGAAAAAAATAAATAAATATAAATGTACTTTTTGTTCTCCTACAAAATTTAGTAAAGTAGGTTACGTTAAGAAAGATTTCTTAAGAATATTAATTATTGGATTGCGTGTCTTTTGGCTCATTCTAATTTTTCCTGGTAATATAATCTTCTCATGACTGAAAAGAAGAAAGGCTTAAAATATTTCAGAGCTAGAAAGAGATTTTAATTTTAATATATGAATAGCGACAGACTGTAATGGAAAGTAATTTTTAATATTATTTACATTTGTTTAAATATTTTGCGATAAATACAGTACATTTGGATTTGTGCTAATATATGTAAGTTTTTACGGTTTTAGTATTTGTTATTTTTTTTAATAAAGTACAATATTATGAAAAATATTACTTTCTAAATATGTAAACTTCTTATAAAAATATGAAATGAAATTAATGAGATAATCTAAGAAGGTACATAAAGTCATATTTAGTCTAAGGAATTAAATTTCATGAATATATTTTATATTGGGAGAAAATTTAAAAGCGATATTATTTTAGATTTTTCAATTATACTTTTTGATACCAGGTCAGATTACCTTAGCACACAACTAAATTTGGGTAAAGTTTTATACCTTTTTACTAGTCCTGGTAAATCGCAAAAAAATTCCAAACATTATCTCCCTATTAATTGCCTAACTTTAATTTTAATTTTTCATTACTCTCTCACCCCAGTAGGGGGTTTTTGGTCGAATAGTTTTACAGTTATTTACTTTTCCAAATAATAGCTATTTTAGTCAGAAATGGTTATTAGAAAAAAGAAAAATCCGGTACACTTGTTTTGAAAAGCTGATTGGAGATATCTGAACTACAATAAAATTAACCGTTATGTTGAGTTTAGTAGCAGAATGGTAGCGTCTGTGCCTTTCATCCGATAGATCCTAGGTTCAATTTCCAGTTAGTTTTAGCATTATTCACACGCTAAAAAAATTATTTTCTCATCAAAGGATGTAATTCGGTGGTTAGTTTTTAGTCGCTTGAAAAGGGAAATAAATTATTACCCTGAGGGTAATATTAAAAAAAAAATCACTTTAATAAATATTTTATATTACAATATTAATATAAATAATATTTCAATATTTCCTGAAAATATTTTTTAATAATGTTTCATGAAAGAAAAAGTTCTATAACCTCTAATGTGTTATTATCCATGGATCACTCTGGGTTGAAATATGTAACACAATTTATTTACAAATATCAATCCATCCAGGATATATTAAATTTTGTTCTCTGTATAATTACTACTCATTTCACATTTTTTGGCATTTATTTCCATTTTTATCAGTTATTTGATTTTTTCTTTAACATTTGTTTTTTAGTTATTTTATTTTCCCTTTAATTATTTTATCCATAAAAGCGTAATTTTTAATTGTTCTTTACATCGTAAAAAAATTACTGTATTTATTAATCAATTTATGAAATATATTTCGTCGTAAATTACAATTTTTAATTCTCATGATTGTATCCCTCTACAATTTTGTTATCAATGAATGGTAATCATATTGGATAACTTTAGTATGTAGCATCGGTAATAAACGTCTGTGCTTGATTCGTTATTTTATTTCAGTTGCCTCAAGAATCAGCCCGTTGTAAAATGTAATAAATATAAAATATTTAGAAAGAGAGAGAATTAGATTACAAGCCGTAATAAATATGTTTTCGCTTTCGCAATGCAGTTGATATTTGATAAAGAGCTAAGTATTGAACTGCGTGCCTACTGTTTGATAGAATTAGTGGTTGGTTTGACGTCATACTTCATAGCGTTGTCTCGTTACGGCTTACCGTAAATAAACAAAACTGAATAGTAATACTAAAATAATAATTTGATTACAATTGTTCTTTTTATTCTATTCAAAAAAAATGTAATTCCATTTATAAAAAATATTACAGTTATTTAAATTACATGAATTTCATCTAAAAGTAAACTCTTATTTAATAGAATCAAAATATAACCCAAAAATGTGTAGTTTTTAAAAAAAACATATCAGAAGTGTTTTTTTACAAAGCAAAGACTAAAAGACCTTTTAAAATATAAAAACAATTTAGACAGTGTTGAAAAATAGCAGAATTAAAAAATCATTAAAAATTTCAATTATATTACGTAATTTTCATTAAAAAAAAAACTGAAATATCATTTGCATGAAGTCTTTAATTGAGACCAAACAAGGTGATAAATTATAAAATTTCAAAAAAATAATTAAAAATACTAATTTTATACGAAAATATGGATGGATGTGTATTTTTTTAAATGTTTTTTATCTAGACTATTGCGATTAGTTTTGCCGTGCGATTTTTTAAACTTATCGGTTGTAATTACCTACCTTTTAACCGTGCATTTTTTTCCATTCAGTTTATTACAATTTTTCTTTCGATGTTGATTTTTCATAATATGATAAAGTTACGATAAAAGTAAGCATGAATATTTAACGAAATTAATTCACAACGTAAACAATTATTTATACAACTCATGAATATGCTGATTATAAATAATTGGTTTTGATAATGTTTATTTGAGAATACTAACCAGCGATGACTCCAGCGTTTATTTTTAATGAAATTTCATAAGTTACATATAGAATACATCACGAAGTTCTCCCAGAACTTTCATAACCTACTCTGCTCGTTAAAATAATGGAAAAGTTCATATAAACATACGTCCTAAAATGATTAGTTTGCGAGTTACGGTTAGTGAAAAAGTTCTCTGATTTCAGCTACCCCAATTGCGGTCGTATTGAAATTTTTAGTAAGTTAATTAAGAGAAAAAATTAGTGATTTCTTATTGTTTTACCTGAAATGTTGAATAAAGTCGGTCCCAGAACTGTATCTATAGTAATTTTTGGGAAATCTGGGGTGGAAACTAATAAATTGGGGTAAAAAACACAGTTTTTTTACGTTTGACGTGCAAACAACTTTGTTAAATGTGTAATAAACACATAAAACTTAAAAAAAAAAAACACATGTAGGGAATTTAATTGTAAACAAAATGGAGTAAGAAAAGTTGAATAAAACAAAGAAAAGTTAGTAAAACTTGAATTTTATAAGTATTAACTCAAAGTAAACTTTATTAACCAATGATATTCGATAGATAGTCACATGAATAGTTTTATTAGAGATATTTAGTTTTTAACATCAGACAGAGATCGAATTTTTTTCTGAAGTCGTTGCAATTTTACGGTAACTAAAGACTTATACTGCCATATATTTAGCGCGTGAAAATATATTCAATTAAGCTGTAAAGTAGCCATTCGCTGCTATAGGGAAATGTAAATCGCTCTGCAATTTTCAAATCAATTTGTGTTTTATGAAATTACGCAAACAAAACGATAGAAATATTTTGCATGTAAAAAATTAGTAATACTGATAATTTAATTATTTTTTTGAAAATTAAATATAAAAATAATCATTACAAAAGTTATTTTAAATACTATAAAAATAATTTTTATTATCAAATTCCAGTTTGTTTTTGTTGGGGGGTCTTACTAATTATAAATAAATAGACTAGATACATTCTCATTCTCATTATGTAATGCGGGTGCAAATCCAGAAAAAAAATCATAAAATATAAACATGGAGAGCTCTGTATTGTACTTAAATGTTATTAAAGTAATAATTTTATTAAAAATTTTACTCTAATAACCTTGAAATGAAGCATCTCATCTTATAGAGATAACCTGATACCTCTTATTTTTTTTAAATTATTTATTATTTTTAATAATTTCTTTTTTTTATTAATAATTTTTCACTCCCGTAAAATTACCATATTTTATTACCTCTACTGCAAAGGGCATTCGGCTGTAAAATGTCTGCTAAATTCCTTATTGTTATTTAAGAGAAAAAATTGGTAAAAATCATCCAAAAAAATTGTAATTATTATAAAAACTTTAACGAAAATTTGAATTTAAAATAATTTTTTAATATTGATCCTAACAAAATTAATATTACTTATTAGATTTATATATTAGTACAATTACCTTCGAATTTTGTTTCTGAATACGTTCATAAAATTCAAAAAAGATTTTTGTAAATAGACTTTGATCTCAGTTTATGATTAAGATACATGAAATTTTACATTTGATTGATGCTTTTAAAATTATATTTTTAAATGTGTCCTCTATGAATAGAAGAGATTCGTAACATATTATGGAAGACAAGTAAAAAATGGAGAGAAATGTTGATTACCGATAAAAGAAGAAAATCGGCATTCCTAGATTACTGTAGTACTGAATAAAGAAAATATTGAAGACCGGCGAGTAGTTGGAAGAAGTAAATTACTCGTATCTTGTCAATAGACATAAGACAGTGGACTGGATTATGTACTGTTCAAAATTTGAAATACAACAAGAGATCAGTTGAACCAAATAGTCACGAATATTCGTTAGTATATTCGATTCTTTGTCTAAGTTTATTTATTCTTATATATATATATATATATATATATATATATATATATTTGGAATGGGTTATCTCCAGACACAAAGGAGAAGTTATTTGAGACACTAAGTTGCTCGAGATACGACTGCAAATTTTGATAATAAAAAATATATATAAATATATAATAAATATATTGGCCTGGCAGAGCTTTTTCCTCTCCCTATGGAAAAAGAAAAAATTTATGTAGGAACACAATATATGTTATATATATTTTTATTATGATTTACCCTTTTTAATCTATATATTTTATAAACAAATTGTTCTTTTTTTCATATCCTTTTCTATGAATTTGTAAAACTTCATATTTAAAAATATTTTTTTATTACATACTGTATAACGTTAATTAATAACACACAATATTGTTGAATTCTCTTTTAAAAAATATTTAAATTTAAAAAATTAGGCAAAAAATCGAATCAGTGATGATGAGTTTAAAGCTACTTACGTACATATGTATGTACCTTGACAGCCATTCAGTCAGTCGTCCAGGCAGCTAGTCGCGCAGTTGGTCACCTAACTAGTCAGTGAGTCATTCAGACGTCCAGCCATTCAGTCAGGTTAGCAGCTGTTCACCCAGGCTGGAAGCTAATCAGGCAGCCAGCAAATCAGTTAACTTCTTTTCACCATCAGTCCACCGTAAGTGAAAATATATGTGAACACTACATGGCTTCCTTGTACGCCTATTAAATTACATATTTTTTTAAATGAAAAATACAATAAATTTTATTTCATTAACAACCTCTGAATTTTTTAATTTTTTTTTTCATTGATATAATTGAATTATTATTTATTGTATTTGTTTTACAATCACAGTTTAATAATAATTAATAAATCTATAAATTTAAATTTTAAAAAAATTTGAAAAACAAAGAGATGAAATCGGATTTGAACCGATATGCCTTCACCTTTTAAGAATAAAATATCTCATTAATTAAAATTTTATTTGGCTGTAACTCTGGAACCAATGAAAATAAGTACCACTTATGATATATCTTGAAAAGCACTCAATGAGTGCTTATTACTGCAGTTAAGGAAAAGCTAAGAAAAAGAAGATCCAAATATTTTTGGATTTTGGACTTTTTTGGACACTTTTATTCCAGTCTATAGCAATCAAAAGAGAAAGTGCACAACTAGATGTTGCAATATTCGTAAATTCAAAGTTTTCATATCTTCTGGCTAATCGTTTTTGAGTTATGTGAGTTACATACGCAAATACGTACTCATGTCAGGCCGAAACTAGTCAAAATGGATTCAGGGATGATCAAAATGGATATTTCCGTTGAAATCTGAAAACCGAATTTTTACAATCACAATATTTTATTTACTAGTAAATAAAATGAAGTCTAAAAACCAAGGAAGTAAAAAAATTCTTATTTTGGGGTAAAAATCAAGAACGTTTGGAGTCTATAAACATATTAATGCATGTGCGGCGTAAAGTAATTGTTAAATGAGTAATTAATACATAAAAATTATAAAAAAATTTTATAGAAAATTGGATTCTGAGTAAAATATTACCATTTAAATCTAGATAAAATTGGACACGTTTTGATATATCTGCTTTGGTGAAGAGTTTACGGCTGACGATTTTTTTTGGATCTCATGCGAAATTAAATTATTTAAATCAGTTTAATTTTGGATCACATCGAACAGCGATACCATCATATCATTTGCTACCTATGTAGAATATCTGGAAAAAAAGTTCATAGATCTTAAAGGAATATTTCAGTTCAACGTAAAAGTCGTGGAGAATCTAGAAATAAGTGGATGGATGGTGTGATGTAGGCTACATCACACCATTTATCCACTGTGAGAAAGGGTTTGAGAAAGGGTGTGTGAAAGGTTTGAGAAAAGAAAGGTGTGTGAGAAAGGGTTTTTCTAATAAAAGATGTTTATGATAAACATAAATGAAGTTGCATTAACACAGCAGGTGATAACAGCATTAGCTATATTGAAAAAATCGTATAAATAATTAAAAATTAAACCCTTGACGGATATTTGTAGTTTTAAGTAAAAAAAAAAAAAAACTGTTAAAATTGTTTTAATAGCGATGTGTTTGTGTGTGTATTACATATACAAACATTGTTTTGTAGAAAATGTAAAATGTCGGTTCTGTGTGGGTGAAAATTTTGTGTACCCCAGCTGAGGAAATCCTCGAAGTTGTAATTCGCCGATGATTCCCTGGGAACGTCGCTCTGGCTATTCTAATTCGGTGACAAGAGTTCCTGGGTGATTGCGCAACGGCTGTGTGTATTCCATGTCGATTAGGTCTGGCCCCTGCGTGATTAGAGCGGGAGGTTTTTTAGCGGCTGAGAGCCCTGCACTTACCGTTAGAGCGGGTGGCTGGCGGGGAGCTTTTTCCTCCCCCTATGGAAAAAAAAACAAAAAAAAACGATGTAGAACACAATATATATTATATATATTTTTATTATGATTTACACTTTTTAATCTATATTTTTTATTAAAAAAGTGTTCTTTTTTTCATATCCTTTTCTTTGAATTTGTAAAACTTCATATTTAATAATAATTTTTTATTACATACTGTATAAGGTTAATTAATAACATACAATATTTTTGAATTCTCTTTTAAAAATATTTCAATTAAAATGAGTTGTGTTGATTTACAAATATTTAATTTTACATTTCATATTTTATTACATTCTTTGTATGCAAACAGAGAAAAAAATTATCATATATTTCCTAATAAATAATATATAAAAATCAAATTAAAGTACATTCGAGAAAAATTAAATTCCTTCCAGTTATTAACGGAAAAAAATGATATATTTTTAATTTAATTATACATTAATTAAAATTCTGTAAGAATTTTTTTTTTTCATTTAATTAGTCATTCTAATAAAATTCTGATAAAGAAATGTTTTACTACTACTAATCTAACCTTATGATATGGAGTTGTGAAAACAAATAAAAGTAACGTGGACGTCATACAACATTTCCAAAACAAAATAACAAGTACAAAATTGAGTGGCGCCATGATTCACACGTAAGGATGAGATTCTCGAATACCTAGACCATCCGTCTGTTCGTGAGGTTGTGAAATAGCACAATATTAAGTACGAAAGGCGTTTAGAAAATCGCGTCAACCACCTAACAATCAATCTGCTTGATTACAGCGTGGACGTTCGAAGGTTGAAACGACTACAAAGTGCTAAAGTTGGGGAATACTGGATGATGAATTGCAATTATTATTATTACTTTTGTTTAGTTCTTTACTATTTTATTAATTGTTACTTGTTAAATTGTTCTTGGTACTATCTATCTACATTGTTATGTGTCTCTCGTCTCACTAACGGGGTTTTTTGAGATTAATTATGTACGTGTACTATTAGCGTATTTATTCCAAATTGAATATTTGATACACATTTATATCAGTATGAATTTAATAAAAACCATAGTAAACATTTTTTCGAATAGTAAATGATTTATTTTTTTTAGATATTGTGAAAAAAATTACTCTTATTGAAAACTTATTAAAAGTAAAAGATTAAAAGTATTTTATTTTAAACAATTAAAATTTAATTTGTAATTTAAATTATTGAAACGATAATTTTTTCTAAAAAGTTATTAAAATACTTATTTATTAAAAATTACTCTCATTTGCTACCCTTAAAAATGTTTTTCATCAATAAATTTACTGTATTTTGAAGGGCAGTATAAATATTTTTAACTTTTATTTTTAGTTTTACTGTTTACAGATATTTATTACAATTTTAAATAAATTCATAAAGTCTTAGTTCAGTATGTAAAATTTATTGTACTTAAAAATAGATGTTATTTTTAAAAAGTATAATTTTTTAGGGTAAAATATTGCGATTGACATTTTACTTTGTCATGTTATTTATTTCAAGGAGTTAGATCTAACGAAAGAAATATAATAAATAGAAAAAGTATTTTATAACAAATTAGTTAGATCAAAGAGCAATTAATCTTGAATAAGTTGATAACATTATTTTACTCTTAATTAAAAATCATTATTTTGAAAACAATTTATCATACCACGTTCAGTTAAAATTTCATTAACGGTTTTTGTTGCAGGATTTATGTCACAAGATTATTCATTTTCTTTTCAATTTTAAATTCTGTACGGTTTTGTTAACAAATCTTTTTTCCTTCTTTATATTTTATAAAAGCCTTTCTCCTTTTCTTAATCATATAGATTATTAATAAGTTTTCTCTTTTCTTATTTTTTTTTTACGTTGATAACCTTTTCATTTTTATTCTTTTAGCCCCTGTTTCAATTTTTCACCTTTTACCCAGGTTTTATTATTTTTTACTTCTTATTTAACTGTATTTTGCAAGCAAATATCTATTCATAAATAACGAAATTTATTATAATTTAGCTTGCTATAATAGACGTTTTATTATACATTTAAATTTATAAAAGAAATATACAATTGAAATTTTTTTTTTATTTTCTTTTAAATGTAGACTAGTTTATTAGGTCATTTCTTTTATTTTTTCTACCTATAATAAAATAATTTAGTCTAAAAATTTTGAGACTTTTTTAAAATAAAATTACTCTACAGATTACTTTTTTATTTTTTTTGTGAATGACACAAAAACTAAGAAAGGGTTTTTAACTTTTAAAATTATGTTGAATTCATTCTATGAAACGATGACAGAACGTGGTTTAAAAGAACTCCTGTTAATATTTAACTCTATCAGTTTTCCAGGTTCTGTTTCTAGACTGTAATTTGTTATTTGATTCTAGATAATTTACAACAAATACTAAGCTGCGAAGCTAGGGTGTAACATAAATTGTCTGCTGACTGAAGTTTCTTTCTCAGGAACATTTCTTCCACTTACAGGTTCTGATGTAATTTTCGGTAATCATGTTTCTTATTTAGTAACTAAAATACTTAAAATCAATCTCATTAGTTTGTAAAATTACTTATTTACAGATTAGTTTAACAATAAATTTCTTTTTTTAAATTATCTGTTCACAAAATTAATTACAAAAACTTAATTTACATAGTGTATGTATGTATTTATCTATTCATTAGTTATTCTCAACGGATCAAAATTAGTTTCAATTATTGTAAATTATAAGAAAAATTACAATTAGATTTCATCGCAGTTACAAAATAAAACAATTAAATGTAAGTGAAAAATAAATTAACTCCATACATATATAATTGAAACTCTAAAAATTAAATAAAATATAAAAAAAAATTAAGTGAAGTGAAAAAATTACTCGAAAAATTATGTAAAAAAAAAACCTACCCAACACAGTAATATCACCTGAGAGACCCAAGATATCAAAACCTAGACACATACCCATATGAATTATAAATCTGAAGAGCAAGCATCACTATTATCCTAAATATCTTACGACTTTGGGAAAAAACGGAATGAGAACAGATCATATTATACAATGAATCATATAAAATACGGAAGGATTCATGGCTTAATTGGTTCTACGAGTTGTAGGTAAAATAAATATCGAGATGTAGAGTTAGTTATTTTCAAAAATAAAATTGACACCTTTCAATATGTTTTCATTGTTCATCTTCCCAAATGGAAAGCACATTAGATAAGCAAGGCTGCAACACTTCGTCTTAGTTTAGGAGACTTGATATTAAACAAAAACGTGAATCCTCGTTCGGTATTTGAAATGCATAGAAATTATATCGTAGAATATGTTTTCATTGAATTAACATAAAGTGAGTGGTAAGGACAAAATAAAAAAGATGTAACGCTAACCCGGAAACAACTAGGGTTGATAAAACTTTTATTGCAAGTATATTTAAACTTTTATTAATTGTTTTATATTTTGTTTAATTTTTTAATGTACTATAATATACAAATGGGGTTAAAATGTCTTGCAATAAGGTTTTATTTTTCTATTGTTTATTTTTGTAAATATGATGATGGTGTAATCTAAGTGTTGTTTATACATTGTAACCAGGCAAACAATATTTGTTTGATAGTTAAATAACAGCTTTGAGCTAAATCTGAGATCTCAATCGCTCGTCCAAGAATATCATAACAAAAAACATAATTTTTTTTTTGAGCAATTCATTTTTGTAATCGGTCGCAAAACGTAATGCAGACATTAATCAAATTTTTGAAAAATAGTATCGTGTCAGGAGACAATTAAAAATAGCCCACCTCAAATACAATTCAATATGAATAATATGCATCACCTCTCATAACACAACGAAGCGATTAGTTAACATAAACAAAGGTAGCACATAAAAAGTAATAAAGACAGATAAATTATAAAGTCATACATTAATGTCATCTAAGCAAAACTTAGAGTTAGATAAAATAATAGAGACGCAAAACAATAAAGACACCAAATTCTCGGGAGAGAATCAGACCGCCGACTCAGTGTCAACCACCAGCTTCATTAAACTATATATAAAAACCACTGTATCACCCCACGGTCATGAACTCTAATGATCATCCATGCCTTCAAATATCAGCAAAGTTGAATACATGTAACTTTCTCAATCGCCTTACCTCCTCACCATTGTCAAGTAGATAAGCTCCACATACTTGTCCAGGTTTGATATAATATAATCCCTACTGGTCCTTCGTATCTCCTCACGATCACGTAGCATCCCAAGATACCCGTGGAACTTATTGTTCCTAGCGAACCTTATATAAGCCCCTGATACCAAATTATACTTGTACAATTAGAATTGTATAAAATATAAATTATACTTAAAAATTCTTTTATTTTTTAAATATGATAGGACATAACAATTAGAAATACTTAATAACAATTTATGCTCTGTAGACCATCGAGATGGTTACTCATGTCAACCTGAATATGTGGATAATCATTCAATTCAGAATCAAAATTCAATTTTTATTTTTTATTATTTATTTATAGTTTTTCATCGTGTATTTATTTTTTTAATTTTTTCTCTTGTACAGATTTTTTGTTATTTTTTTAATTTAAATCAATTTTTTTATAAAAAAAGGTATAATCTAAAAAAAATCTCTTTCGGCACACCGGAAGGCGGAGATAAGATTTCACCGATGCTAAGTAGTGGATAAAAAGATTTCCACCTTACAGTTAAGAAAAACTTCAAATTTACTCAATACGACAATGGTTCCATGTGAAAAAAAGTTTCACATGTTCAGCATACGACAAGCCCCATCTTCTTACAATTCCACCAATATTTTGGTCATCCCTTATCGTAAGGGTTGGTCATATCATCACACAAAGGTTTTAGGTAATGTTTAGAGGACTAACGACCACTTTAAACCGATTTGATACTGTGCCTATTAAGAGAGGTGTGATGATTTTTGTCTTCGAAACCCCATTCTTTCCACCCGGTGGGCCAATGGTTGGTGATATCAAAATATCACCATATTAGATAAGTTTTAGGCCCTTATCCAAAAAGTAGTAGGAATTTTAAATGAATTCGATATTTTACTTAATAAGAATGTTATAGCGATATTTTGTTTTTCGAAAAAGCCCCCCATTTACACCCCCTTGGTTCAATTTTTCCGATTAACGAACTGGCAGAGATTTTGGGTCGTTATAACTTACGTATCAATTTGAAAGTAAAAATTACGGCAGTTATCGTGTCCACAAGAAAGTAAAATATATATGTATATAATTTGTTGTGCAGACGGTGGTTATGGGGTCTGGGGGATGTGAAACACGAAGATATTTCGAAATTTTCTGGAAGTTGAATCATGGTATCCATTACAATAGGTAGCTTTCTTATGAACTCTACCTAAAACAGTTAATTTTTTTTAAATTCTTGAACAGATTTTTCAAAAAATGTTTTAACTTTTTTTGATTTATTAACAAAAATTAAATTTACAACAAAAAAAAATTTTAATTTTAATATTTGCAAAGATTTTTCAAAAAATGTTTAATTCTTGAAAAGATTTTTTTTTAAATTTAATTTTATTTAAATTAAATTTGGAGATATTAACTGTGGCTCAAACTTTTAGTTTTTATTTAGAAATGCTATCAGTAAATAAAACGAATTTTTTATGTTTGTGGAATGGGCAATACAAATTTGAGCACTTATGTAATTTCACATAATTAATCACTTTAATCCGTTGTTATTTCTGTATTAATATGATAACAAGTGATTGGTAGATCACAATCTTACATGAACAATTTTTATATGTGATTAAAATTGGACGTTTCAAGATTTTAGGATTTTTTTCTGCTTTTTGGTCAATTTATCGTTTTATGTTAGGGATATTAAAATCTTGTTGCGATATCTAATTTGTAGCATATCACAAGACTTATTTTGATCGAAAATGTTGACATATTTAAAGGTTTGACGCAGCGTTTATCCCCGTTAATGCCGAAAGCCCCGACTGGGTTTAATGTAACTTTATTTATTGCATTTTTGTTTTCTAAGGAGAGACGTGATTTACTTCTAGCTAGACAAAACAAACGACAGTTATAATCCAAGTTGTTTACGTTTTGTCTTTATATACGATCCTTTTTCAATATGCGATGTCTACCATTATTCATGTTCAAGTATTTCATTTAGTCTAGCCCGGAAATATTTATAAAATTTAGTGTTAAGAGATTGAGAGGTATATTTAAGAGTATGTATTAAGTTGACATTATCAAATATTAAGGAATTTAATGCTATTTATATTTTGTTTAAATTTAACAATAATAATATACTAAAACAACATATTATTTAAGTATATTTACATTAACCGTATACATAATATTGAAATTAATTTATTGATTAATGAAATTGATATTTTAAATAAAATATTTATTGTTATTAACTTAATTGTTGAGGATATTGAGAAGAATAATTGGTTTTTGTATTTGTCTTCAGTCATTTGACTGGTTTGATGCAGTTCTCCAAAATTCCCTGCCTAGTGCAAGTCGTTTCGTTTCCGTATACCCCCTACATTCTACATCCCTAATAATCTTATTAAATATTCCAAACGTTGTCTGCCTGCACAATTTTTTCATCTACCTGTCCCTCAATATCAAAGCGACTATTCTAGGATACCTTAAGATGTATACTATAAGTATGTCTCTTCTTTTAACTATATTTTTTCCAAATGGTTCTTTCTTCATTAATCTGCCACAACACCTCTTCATTTGTCACTTTATCCTCCCATCTGATTTTTAACATTCTCCTATAGCACCACATTTCAAACGCTTCTAATCTTTTCTTCTCAAATACTCCAATCGTTCAAGTATCACTTCCATAAAATGTTAAGCTCCAAACGTATACTTTCAAAAATGTTTTCCTGATATTTAAGTTAATTTTTTATGTAAACAAATTATAATCCTGACTGAAATCTCATTTCACCTGTGCTATTCGGCATTTTATATCGCTCCTTCTTCGTCCAAATTTTGTAAATCTACTTCACAAATAACAAAATTCTTCTACCTCCGTAATCTTTCCTCGTTCTATTTTCATATTCAGTGGTCCATCTACATTATTTCTACTACATTTCATTACTTTCGTTTTGTTAATTTTTATGCGGTAGTTATTGAGTAGGATTTCATCTACGCCGTTCATTGTATTTTCCTAAATTTTCTTTATTCTCGGCTGGAATTACTGTATCAGCAAATCGTAGCATCTTTATTTTTTTACCTTGCACTGTCATTTCGAATCTAAACTGTTCTTCAACATCGTTAACTGCTAGTTCTATGTAAAGATAAAGTAACGGAAATAGGGAACATCCTTGTCTGACTCCCTTTTTTATTACTGCTTCTTTCTTATGATCTTTGATTATTACTGTTACAGTTTGGTTCCTGTAAATGTTAGCAATTATTCTTCTATTTCTATTCTTGAACGCTAAATTTTAAGAATAATGTAAATTGTCGTTTAAAGACTTATAATGTTTATTTTGCAATGTATTTTTAGTTATTTGACTACTTTAACATAAATATTATAAATACCAAAACAAAATATAAAAAATTGTGATAAAAATATTACTTTAAAATAAATATAGACAAACGTAAACAAATAAAATCAATACAAGTTAATTATTATAAAAAATGATAACAAGGTTTTTTTTGGTTTGTTGATTGCCATGATCATAATGAATTTACGTAACCTGAAATGAAGCTAAGACGATATTTTTCAATAATATTCGAAAGGAACCATCATGGCTGAGCTTCCTTGTGGAAAATGACGAAAGAAATGATTTTCCGATATTTTCTTCTATGATTCTAAAATTTGTCATATTAGCTAGCTAAACCCACCATAATATGGTTTATATTAACCCCTATAAATCATACCTTCACTCTGTATGGCTCTATATCTCATTATTTGCAGCTAAAGAAAATGTAACTCTTCTCTCTTGCACTTCCGGTGCGATGAAAGCTTCACAGTCATAGAATATGAGACCAGTAGTAAAAATAAAATAATTTTAGTATTGTGTTAAATTTTTTACGATTTTTACACACTAGTGGGATTACATTTTTTAACTCATTAAGTCGTACTCAAGTTGTTTTAATTTGCATATCACACCGTTTACGAGTCACACTTACGTGTTTATATTTTTATTATTATTTTCTATAATACTGAATTATTTATAGTTTCATTCTATTTTATTACATGTATACTGCTTTTTGGCCACGTCTGTAATTAATTGTCCTTTTTATTATTTGAATTTCATTATTAACTTAAGTATTAGGAAAGCTGAAGTATTCGCTAGGCATTTTGGCAAGGTATTTTAATGTTTTGATATACGGAGAGCTGGTGAAGAAAAGATACATGAATTCCTGAGTATTGCTACTCCAATGAGTCTTTCGGTAAAAAAATCCTTTTCGTCGGCAGAGGTTCTAAAAGTGATCAGGAGAGGACGGAATTCAATGAAAGCTGTGACTTGATAACTAACAAAATGCTGTCCTTGCTTCCATTCAAGGGCATCCGATTAAAATACGTCTCTTACAGGCCGATAAGCCAGTTGCAAAATCTATTGGAAGTTATTTGAAAGAATACTACTTCGGAAACTATAACCGGTTCGGAAGGAACGGCCTATTACTCCTGACCATCAGTTCGGCTTCAGGGGTAGTCACTCGACAATCAAACAGGCACATCAGACTGCGAAGGCTATCACAATTGTAGTGCCTACAAGAGAAGATGTATTGCTTGGCTATTTTTCTAGACAACCAGCAGCCCTTTAATAAGGTCTGGCTTCCTGGTCTGCTGAATAAGTTGAAAAGGAGGCTTTTTCAGCCATATTGTTTGAACGTATAAAGCTACCTGGACAGACGTTTTTCCCAAGTGAGTTTCAATCAAGACCCATCGGTATTCTTTAATACTGAGTTGGGTGTTTCTCAAGGTTTTAGTTTCGATGTTCACTGCGGACCTTTTGACTTCTGAGGAATTCAGATGGCATGATATTCCTGGCTGTGGATCCTGATCTTGCTGCTTCTAATAAGCTACATACTCTTTGGATCTAATTTTTGAATGGTTTTTTAAATGGTGAATGGAAGCTGAAGGCAAATTCAGCAAAGTCTGTACACGTTACTTTTACTACGAGGAGGTGTGACTACCCTCGAGTTCAACAGCATACGATACCTGGATCGCCGTCTGATGTGGAGGACTCAAGTCAGGGAGAAACGAAAACAGCTTAACGTTAAATTCAGAAAGATATACTGATTACTTGGCAGGGGATCGTAATTATCATTATTGTACAAACAATTGTTGTATACAACGACCCTGTAAACTATTTACAACTACAAGATCGGGGTACTACAAGCAGGAGTAAAATTTACATCCTACAGCAATTTAAAAATAGGATATTGAGAATTATAAAAGAGGTGCCGTGGTTTACAAGAAAAAACGAGATACATTATTAACTGGGAGTCCCGAGCGTACTCGATACAAAATGAGACTCAACAATCATGTGAGCTGGCTAGCAGTTAACCTTTTGATTAATAACAAGGATGATCGGCACCTAATGCGGCTGCACGAATTGAATTTGTGAGCTTATTCGCGATTTGGGTGTATTCACTACATTGGGATATTATACCTCGTCAAAATTTCGTTTCGTTTCGTTTCGTTTCGCCTTTTAGTTCTGTTTTCATCATTTTTTTTCTCTTTCTGATATTTCTTCGGTTCGTACGGTTTTAGTGATTTTTTGAGTAAACATTATTACATTATAATCCCGTTTAAATGGATCCCATTCAACCGGACTTCCGGATTATCCGAACCGATATTGGAAAAGGCATTATTAAATTTTGAAAATAAAATATTTACTGTTACACAGTAGTATGTAGTAAATTAAAATTTTTAAAGTAAAGAAACACAGTAGTAGGACTACTATATAATGTATCCATTTTATTGCCATTAGAGTCTATCACAGATTTTATGTACTGTAGTACTTATTCAGTACGTACATTTTCGGTTTTAGATAACTCATGTACTGCTTACCGTTAACATTTACTTTTTCTGAGAATAGAGTTGTGCAATATTTTTGTACAGTAGTTATATTAAGGTGACGTAATGTTAATGACCGGATATATAGGCCTATACACTCTGTCATGCTCTATTTCAGTAAATTTTTATTCAGAAAAGCAGTTCAGTACACGTATTCATTGAGCATTGTAATCGTTAGGTGTACTTTGCTACACTAGTGATCGTGATTGAAATTTTGTGTTAATTTAGTGGATTCGTAACTAAAAGCATGAAGGTAGTTGGGTGGAAGGAAACCCTAATGCGCTATTTTGTATAGATAAGGGGGAATCTGTAAAATAAGATTTGTGGTAAATTAGGTATAGGAAAGCAAACCTTTTTCGGAATGGAAAAAATACAGAAAAGAGATTGAAGATTTCTGTTCGAAAATGGTGGCTAAAGAAAGTTTAGGCAACAGCACGACTATCAGAACGGCAAATAATAGTCAGCTAGACGTAGCTTTATTTACGTGGTTTTTTCAAGAGAGGAACATGGGGTTCCTAAAACAGGTGCCATTTTACAATCTAAGGCTTTAATTTTAAATGACATATTAGGTGGCGATCATTCACAGCAAGTTCAGGTTGGTTAAATAGGTGGAAGACTCACCAGGGAATACGACAGCTCAGTGTATCAGAGGACTTCCATGCTTGTACTGGTCACAAAAATCAGCATTAATGTCTTGCGAAATAGTTAAAGAATGTTTTTTTTTTTAATTCTTTGTCTCTGAAGTGAGATTACATTAATATTGTAATGATTTCATTAAGCTTTAGTGTACATGTTATACATTTCCGGATTATACGAACTTTTGCTCATCCGGAACACTTCCGGTCCCATCTAGTCCTGTTAAATGGGGTTGCACTGTATTTTTTTTTAAATTTTAGTTATAATAATAATAATTAAGAATGATCAAAATTAAAACTCTTTTAATTGGGTTTACATTGTTTTGTGTAAACAGTGATCTCCCGAAATAAATAATTTAAAATATTTTTAATATTAATTTGACAATGCCTTCCTAACTGCTTTATGCGAAACGGTTGTGTAATGTGGTTTATATAACGTTGTAAATGCAGGGATCTCTTCTTAGATTTCCTTGCAATCAGTTGCTAGTTTTCTTTTAATTTATGTTTTAATTGCCAGGAATATTTTTTCTTAAAATACAATAATTTTTTTGTTAATTATTTTTATTTTCAAAATAATTTTTAATAACTTTAAAATTTTTAATTTTAAAATTTTAAAAATTAAAATATGTGGTCTATCTACCAAATTTATGCAATATTATTTTTTAATCTAATATTATTTTGGGTATTAAAAAAATATTTTTATAGTCGTTTTAAATTAGATTTGAGAATTAGTAACTAATAATATTAGAAAAACATTTCATTTCAGCCCTGTTTTTTTTTTTTTTTTTTTTTTCCCCCCCTACTCTCCCCGACCAGATATCCAATTAAGTATACTCAGTCGGGGAGAGTGTCCTTTTACTCTCAAAGGAGGCGTCCCCCACCCGCCGGCTATACGTCCGGCACGGCAGGTTGGCCTCCCCGGTCTCGGATCTTTTGTTTTACATTGCCTGCCTCTAATCCCCCGCTTTAGAGCCAAGGTCCGCTATGCTGTCCCCCAGCGCCTCAGCAGGGACCGGGATTCGGTCTTTACGCCTTTGGCCTCTAATCGACAGCGCCGATCCCACAAAGAGCCTAGGCTCCCGCAGAGACGACCCCGTCGACCGGGACTTGGTCTTTTATTTTAACCCAAACTCAAACTCCCCTGGAGTTCACCCCCTTCTCAGGTACCCACACACCAAGGCGTACGGGCCCTCCATGGAGTGACTGTCCGCCCTACCCTACTGTTTATACTCTGTCTTCATTCATTCTTCTGTCTTCATCCTCTTTGGCTCGCAGGACCTCCCCGGCGAACCTGCGGAACCATTCCCAGTTCTCATTGTTGTACCCCAACCAGTTTATGAGATTTTCTGGTGTAAGACTATTAATTACTATTTGACCTCTGTTAACTGCCCATCTTGGACATATGAACAACGTGGGCCCTGTTTAAATACTTCACGCCTAACAGTAAAGTTTGAAAAGATGCATCAGAGTGATTGTAGGGACTTTCTAAAATGTAAACCAGTTATAAATTAAAGCAAATATATACTTAATTTTCATTCATCTTTTTGTCTTTTTTTTAAAGAAAATAATAAAAATCTGGTTAAAAAATCAAATATAAAATATATTTTATTTAAAAAGTGGTACAGAATTCTTAGAAATAAAAAGCATTTCATGCAGATGTACTCGGTAAACCGAGGTATGAAGAATTTTTTCCTGTTCCACCTTCATTGAAAAAAAATATACTGTTTCGTATATCAAAACGCCAAACCACTTATATGTAAATATTTAGCCCTATAATTATAACCTTATACGTTCATTCAGTTCACCATAGAAACTGGCTGTGTAAAGAAAATAATTACTTTTAGATATAACCTAGTAGGTTTGACTTGAATATATTATCTTATTAGCCTAGATAAGAGGCATTGTTTAATTAAAATAACGCTTTCTTTATAATCTTATCTTTCTTGGCTTATCTAATTCAGTTTAATATAAATTAAATAAATATATGAAAATATGAAAAATAATTGGAAATTATTTTTAAAAAACTCTGAAAAAATATTTTAAAATTTATATTCATTTATTGGAATTTTTTTATAAAATCCTCCTAAAAATGCAAAATAAAAACCGTTTCCCAAAATTATTTTTCATTCATTGAAAATTTATGTGTAAACTTATAATATTATACGTATAATCGCTTATAACCTTAGTAGCTGATAAGACTATAAAAATAAACTATAGAAAATATATATAAACTATATAAATAACTATAGAAAATGAAAAAAAATTTTGAAAAAAAAAATATTAGCTAAAATATTTTAAACTTAAATCTATTATAATAATAGGTTTACATTTTTTTTAGAGATAAAATTTTCAATTTAATTTTATTATACGCTAATATTTATATTTTCGTAAATTTGATACAATAGCATATTTCTAAAATTTACTGTATATGTTACTCATTATTAAATGTAAAATCTTTATAATATTAAAATAGTTAATCTCTCTTTATTAAACAAAATATCAATATCATAAACAAAATAAGATTTTTTTTTTGTAGTGCTTTATTTACAATCAGTTTCCTGAACAATGAAACTATAAGAAAATTGTACAGTCAGTGATAACTTGAAAGGGAGGCATCTAGTGATATAATAAATATAATATATATATAATAAAAGATTTACCAAAGTACAATACAAAAAAAAAGTATAACGAGTAAAAACAGAATTAAGCGTAACAAGGTACACACAATTCGAAAATTAACTGTTAAAACAAAAAGTTAAATTTAGGATAAAGTAAAAGTTAAAAGTTAAGTTTAATTTTTTTTTTTTTGTCTTCAGTCACTTGACTGGTTTGATGCAGCTCTCCAAGATTCCCTATCTAGTGCTAGTCGTTTCATTTCAGTATACCCTCTACATCCTACATCCCCAACAATTTGTTTTACATATTCCAAACGTGGCCTGCCTACACAATTTTTCCCTTCTACCTGTCCTTCCAAAATTAAAGCGACTATTCCAGGATGCCTTAGTATGTGGCCTATAAGTCTGTCTCTTCTTTTAACTATATTTTTCCAAATGCTTCTTTCTTCATCTATTTGCCGCAATACCTCCTCATTTGTCACTTTATCCACCCATCTGATTTTTAACATTCTCCTATAGCACCACATTTCAAAAGCTTCTAACCTTTTCTTCTCAGATACTCCGATTGTCCAAGTTTCACTTCCATATAAAGCGACACTCCAAACATACACTTTCAAAAATCTTTTCCTGACATTTAAATTAATTTTTGATGTAAACAACTTATATTTCTTACTGAAGGCTCGTTTAGCTTGTCCTATTCGGCATTTTATATCGCTCCTGCTTCGTCCATCTTTAGTAATTCTACTTCCCAAATAACAAAATTCTTCTACCTCCATAATCTTTTCTCCTCCTATTTTCACATTCAGTGGTCCATCTTTGTTATTTCTACTACATTTCATTACTTTTGTTTTGTTCTTGTTTATTTTCATGCGATAGTTCTTGCGTAGGACTTCATCTATGCCGTTCATTGTTTCTTCTAAATCCTTTTTATTCTCGGCTAGAATTACTATATCATCAGCAAATCGTAGCATCTTTATCTTTTCACCTTGTACTGTTACTCCGAATCTAAATTGTTCTTTAACATCATTAACTGCTAGTTCCATGTAAAGATTAAAAAGTAACGGAGATAGAGAACATCCTTGTCGGACTCCCTTTCTTATTATGGCTTCTTTCTTATGTTCTTCAATTGCTACTGTTGCTGTTTGGTTCCTGTACATGTTAGCAATTGTTCTTCTATCTCTGTATTTGAACCCTAATTTTTTTAAAATGCTGAACATTTTATTCCAGTCTACGTTATCGAATGCCTTTTCTAGGTCTATAAACGCCAAGTATGTTGGTTTGTTTTTCTTTAATCTTCCTTCTACTATTAATCTGAGGCCTAAAATTGCTTCCCGTGTCCCTATACTTTTCCTGAAACCAAATTGGTCTTCTCCTAACACTTCCTCCACTCTCCTCTCAATTCTTCTGTATAGAATTCTAGTTAAGATTTTTGATGCATGACTAGTTAAACTAATTGTTCTGTATTCTTCACATTTATCTGCCCCTGATTTCTTTGGTATCATTACTATAACACTTTTTTTGAAGTCTGACGGAAATTCCCCTTTTTCATAAATATTACACACCAGTTTGTATAATCTATCAATCGCCTCCTCCCCTGCACTGCGCAGTAATTCTACAGGTATTCCGTCTATTCCAGGAGCCTTTCTGCCATTTAAATCTTTTAATGCTCTCTTAAATTCAGATCTCAGTATTGTTTCTCCCATTTCATCCTCCTCAACTTCCTCTTCTTCCTCTATAAAACCATTTTCTAATTCATTTCCTCCGTATAACTCTTCAATATATTCCACCCATCTATCGACTTTACCTTTCGTATTATATATAGGTGTACCATCTTTGTTTAACACATTATTAGATTTTAATTTATGTACCCCAAAATTTTCTTTAACTTTCCTGTGTGCTCCGTCTATTTTACCAATGTTCATTTCTCTTTCCACTTCTGAACACTTTTCTTTAATCCACTCTTCTTTCACCAGTTTGCACTTCCTGTTTATAGCATTTCTTAATTGCCGATAGTTCCTTTTACTTTCTTCATCACTAGCATTCTTATATTTTCTACGTTCATCCATCAGCTGCAATATATCGTCTGAAACCCAAGGTTTTCTACCAGTTCTCTTTATTCCGCCTAAGTTCGCTTCTGCTGATTTAAGAATTTCCTTTTTAACATTCTCCCATTCTTCTTCTACATTTTCTATCTTATCTTTTTTACTCAGACCTCTAGCGATGTCCTCCTCAAAAATCTTCTTTACCTCCTCTTCCTCAAGCTTCTCTAAATTCCACCGATTCATCTGACACCTTTTCTTCAGGTTTTTAAACCCCAATCTACATTTCATTATCACCAAATTATGGTCGCTATCAATGTCTGCTCCAGGGTAAGTTTTGCAGTCAACGAGTTGATTTCTAAATCTTTGCTTAACCATGATATAATCTATCTGATACCTTGCAGTATCGCCTGGCTTTTTCCAAGTGTATATTCTTCTATTATGATTTTTAAATTGGGTGTTGGCAATTACTAAATTATACTTCGTGCAAAACTCTATAAGTCGGTCCCCTCTTTCATTCCTTTTGCCCAGCCCGTATTCACCCACTATATTTCCTTCCTTGCCTTTTCCAATGCTTGCATTCCAATCTCCAACTATTATTAAATTTTCATCTCCTTTTACGTGTTTAATTGCTTCATCAATCTCTTCGTATACACATTCTACCTCATCATCATCATGGGCGCTTGTAGGCATATAGACGTTAACAATCGTTGTCGGTTTAGGTTTTGAATTTATCCTTATTACAATGACTCTATCGCTACGCGTCTTGAAATACTCCACTCTCCTCCCTATTTTCTTGTTCATCACGAAACCTAATCCTGCCTGCCCATTATTTGACGCTGAGTTAATTACTCTAAAGTCACCCGACCAAAAGTCGCCTTCCTCTTCCCACCGAACCTCACTAATTCCTACTATATCAACGTTTACCCTTTCCATTTCCCTTTTTAAATTCTCTAGCTTACCAACCTTTTTTAAGCTTCTAACATTCCACGCTCCGACTCGTAGAATGTTATTTTTTAATTTTCTGGTGACCCCTTCCTTAGTAGTCCCCACCCGGAGATCCGAACGGGGGACTATTTTACCTCCGGAATATTTTACCAAGGAAGGCGCCTCCATTATTGTATATGTGAAAATGCAGAGCCACATTTTCTTGGAAAAAAAGCAGCTGTAGTTTTCCATTGCTTTCAGCTGCGCAGTACTCAGAGGACTGAGTGATGTTGATACGGCCGTTTAAGTCGTCCTGACTCACGCCCCTAACAACTACTGAAAGAGCTGCTGCCCTCTTTCAGGAATCATTCCTTAGTCTGGCTCTCAACAGATACCTCTCCGATATGGTTGCACCTTCGGTCCAGCTACTCTGTATCCCTGAGCACTCAAGCCCCCTCACCAACGGCAAGGTCTCATGATTCATAGAGGAGAAGTTTAATAAAAAGTAAAATTATAAACTTTTCATTTTAAAAGAATGTGTATATGTCATTTAATAGGCGTACAAGGAAGTTGTGAGGTGTTCACATCAGACTTTTTTATAATCATAAAAACATAACATAGGTTTTGAGAACAATAAAATTAAATGGTTAACAAAACAGAGAAGTAATTGAGTATGAAAAAATTGTCACACAACATAGTGAGAAAAAATAGACATAATAAACACTGCTCGCCTATAAGAAATAAGTCAAAACCAAGAAATTGAAACAATTCATAAACAGTAAAACAAAATAATTTATATTACTAAGTTAAAATAGTTTATAAATGGTATCAGCAAAAATTTCAGTAAGAAAAGGATGATATTCAACCGCACAACAGTCTCTAAATAAAATACATGCAGCCTCTTTAATCGTATCATATCTTCATTATTATCCAAACGATTAACAGGTTTTCCTACGCGTTAAGCTTAAGTACATATTTTGAACTTAGTCGGTGGATTTGCTCACGAATAGATGGCAACTCTACGTAATCGTGGATCGTCTTCTTCTTCCCAAACCATGGCGCCTCTGAATTTTTCTCAGCACTTTGTTCTGGAACTTTTGGATGTTATTGATATTTTTATTTCTCGCTGAACCCCAAAGTTGTGTCTCGTAGACCCTTATTGGCTTTACAAAAGCCTTATACAACAGTTTGTTAATTAAAGATAATACGGACCAAAAGAATATTGGTGATAAAAGTAGTAGTTAGGAAGAATATAAAAAAATTCTGCATTTCACTGTTAAATAAATTTTTTAAAGATATCTTTTTTATTCAGATATGGTATTTAAATATAAGTGAATTTCATAAATAATACATAAAAAAGAGCATTTAAATCGAACCTTCTGAAATATCTTATTATGAAGTAATTGAAGAATTTTACCATTTAAGTCATCTAATATCGGATAATATTCATGTTTATACTTGTAAATTGGTAAATAATGAGGTTAAGTCCATTATCGTACGTGGCGGAGTAGTAGTGCATCTATCTTTCATCTAGAAGGTTCTTGGTTTGAATCCTGATGTTTGGAATATTTCATGTGCTACTAAATCTATTTTTCACAAGTTAGCCTATAGATATTGAAATATATAAATTAATTAAAAAGCATGTAATTAGACTGTAATAAAAATTACCGAACACATTCATTGACCGTTTTCGTTTTAGTCGTTATATTAAAAAGTCACGCTGAGCTTAAATAAACGTTTTGATTTTTATGCTTTTCTTAAAATATAAATGAAATTCGAAAAATCTTGAAATTTTTTCTACATTAAAGATAAATTAACAGTAAAGTATACAATAAAGTAAAGTAAAGTAACATTAAAGTAAAGTACAGTAAAGCTTCTCGAGAAAGTCCATAACTTATTATGTAGTTTGGTTCTTTTAGGATTCTTGTCAATAAATTAAACTGGAATGTTTGAATTATTGAGATGACAACGTTTTAAAGAGCCGTAAATTTATATAATGTACATTCTTATATGCTTAAGAAGGTTTTTGTAGAAGTTTAATTTGTGAAATGTGAATAATTTTCAATTTAATTGAAGAAACTATAGAAGATTTAAATGTTTTGTTTTTACTGAACTCATTTCCTGTTGGCATGATTAGAATACTCGTGCGTAAGCTAACAAATAAAATGTATTCCCAGTTATCTTGAACAATTTCCTTTTTTTTACTTCCCTGAACGAAATAAAGGAAGTATTGTGATCGCAAAAAATTTCGGTTTTCAGATTTCAACGGAAAAATCCCTTTTGTTCATCCCTGAATCCATCGTGACTACTTTTGGCGTGATGTCTGTACGTACGTTGCACGTATCTCGCATTATTCAAAAACGATTTGCCGTAGGATGTTGACATTTTGGATTAAGGACTGTTCTAACATCTAGTTTTGCACCTCCCCCTTTTGACTGCAATCGACTGGACCAAAAGGGTCCTAAAAAGCCCAAAATCCAAAAATTTGGATTTTAGATTTTTGGACTTTTTTTTAACTGCAGTAAGCCCTCATTGAGAAATTTTCAACGATGTATCATAAGTGGTACTTATTTTCATTGGTTTCACAGTTATAGCCACATTTTAATTAATGAAATATTTTGATCTTACAAGAGGAAGACACAGGTTTGATTCAGACTTCATCTCCTTTTTTTAACTTTTTTTTTATTTAAATGTATTGATTTATTAATAATTATTAACCACTAATTTTAAAAAAAAATACAATAAATAATAATTCAATAATAACAATAAAAAAATGAAAAATGAAAAAAATATTAGATATTATTAATAAAAAGTAAAATTATAAACTTTTCATTTTAAAAGACATGATATGTCATTTAATAGGCGTACAAGGAAGTTGTGAGGTGTTTACATCAGACGTTTTTTATAATCATGGTTATTCTTTTTTTAAAGAGAATAAGTGTATAGGTATTTTGAAATTATTCCTGTTGCATTAATATTTTAAGCAGTTTCGAGAAGGTTTGTTTGACGAATATATCATCTGCACATTTTGGTGATAACAGTATCATCAACGAATGTTAATCAAACGCTTTTTGGAGTTTAAGAAAATCTGTTGTATAAATTCTGCTGAGAATTGTTATAAAATATGGCCTTGTAGGTCCTGCGTTTATTTTTTATTAGATTAAAATCGGCTAAACCTTGATTTGCTCTGAAAAAAAGTAATTTTGATAATCAATCATTAAGTGAAATATAATAATAAATCGGTACGATAAAAATTACACAAATATAAGACAAAGAAATATATGTATAAGACAAAATAATAACTGTACTTACTAACTTATATCCGATAGAAGATTCAAACAAAATTTTGGGCAGGTATATCCCCATTAAATAACATTACTTATCCACTCAGGCCCTCTTCTCTTTTTCTATTTTATCCTCCGGAACCACCGTAAGGTATTACTTCAGAGAATGAATGAGGATGATATGTATGGAATGTAACCTTGTACATTCTCAGGTCGACCACTCCTGAGAAGTGTTGTTAATTGAAACCTAACAATAAAAAATCACCGGTATCCACAATGTAGTATTCAAATCCGTATAAAAGTCTACAAGGATTTGAACCTTAGAATCCACTCAGCCCCTGTCGATATATATCTCTCATAATCCCTAAAAGGAAGTGGTAAAATTACGAAGAATTCGAGTAGAATATTAAATTTTACTAACAAACGATTTTGGGTAGACCATGGAAAATGTATGTTTCATCAATTTGCTTTTCCTCCACATTCTAAAGAGTCACCTACTTTCTAAAGAAAACTGATCCACAGAATATTTTTGTGGGTGGAAAAATATAATTGAAATGTAGTTATAAAATTTGAACATCCCTACTGAAATTTAATCATACACAAAAAAAATACATATATATATATATATATATAGATATTTATATACAATTTTTAACAGATTAAACTTGTTGATTAATAATAAAATGAAGGTTCATCACATTACCAGTTAATTTGATAAAGCAAAGTAGAAGATAAAGAATATAGTAGATAAATACGAAAATTACGTCGGGATAAAAGAAATAACTGATAATGATAGAGAGGAGAGTATCATCAAAACAGTCGATTTTCATATGATAAAAAAAATAAAAAGATGTTATCCAGGCGTGGTATTTTTAAAGAATTCCTATCTGAATAAAAAACTAAAATCATTGTTTTATAAAGTTACAGTTCAGCTAATTTTTACCATTTTTTTATTGATTATATTTGACAAAGCCTAAAAAAAAATCTTTCCTGAAAATGTTATAGTTGTGCTCATTGAAAACTTGGTCAACTTCTTTTTAAATAAATATACTTATTATACCACCATATAATAATTTTATAAAAATGTAAAAATCGTACACGCTTTACAAGCATTAAACCTTCTTTCTCTTAACCAAAGTCACTAGATCATCACTATTCCTTTCAAAAAATGAAAATCCGTAAGGTACCTTTTACATATTTTATACGCATTAAAGCAATAAAAATAACTGAGAATATATTTTAATGTTCCTTTCTTCAACTGTAAAACAGTAATTTAAATAAAAATCTGCTTTCTTCAAAAGAATTATGTATTTATCCTGAGTATTTCTTTCTACAATGTGCAGTAAACCTGGCCGATAGCAATCACTTTTGTAGTTATCGCGTGAATATTAGAATTGCTACGTGATTTAGTTATTATTTTAATCAGTTAAAGGTATTTCTGTAATTTTTCTAATTTATTGTTCGATAATATTTAAGGTTTTTTTTTTTATTATATTTTCATGTTTTTTGTGTGTTAGCGCGCCCGAAGCTTATTAAATGACATTTTGAATTTTTGGTACTTGTAAATCTTCTAAAAAAAAATAAATTTCTAAAAACGAACTTCGTAGAATAAAAATGTATGTTTATAATTTATTGCATAGTTGTATGATCTCATAAAAAGTTTTCTTTGAATAATTAAGTCACGATTTTAATTAAATTTTTATTTATTAATATAACAAATTTTCTTGTTTGTAGATTTAATCTTTGATGTATTGAATGAATCCACTGAAATCACTGAATAAATAATCATTTTTTTAAAAAATATTTTATTACAAAATAAAATAGATAACCGTTAAAGTTTCAATGTTCTTTGTCCGTTAATTTTAGTTTTCCTTTTCTTTTTTACGCAACAAACTTAATTTGTCCTTTTAAACTCAGTTTAATCATGCATCTAAGAATTTGTTTTATACATACCTCTTTAATATTCGTCTCATTTTGTTCAGTAGTTATGAAGTATCTTTACTTAATGAATAAAAAACAAAAACTGTTTAGTTTACTGTTGACCAGAATTTTTATAATGTTACGGATATTTATATATTTTATGTTAATAATTTAAGGCTGTACTAACATATTGGCGTGTGAGAGCGTTTACAAGTGCACACACATACACCACACCACAGAGAAATAACTTCATTTTAACATACATTTATGTGCTTTGTATACTAATTGGTCTTATACTCAAATTTACTGTTATACGAATGACCTGTAATGTCTAGTCAGTCAATAACGGATATCTTAACTTACTTGAACAAGAATTTGAACCGTAGTGTTAGGACCTAATGAGAAATATAATAATGTGTTAATAATTGAATTTATTTATAAATAGTAATATGTTATTTATAACATATATAATAAGAGTTAAGTCAGAGGTCATTGACTGCATAGAAATAAATATGAAATATTTGTCTGCAAATAACTAATAACTTATAAAGAAAGTCGACGCTTTATTACTACCAATAATTGTTCAGAAATTAAATGAGACCTCATACTGTCTTCTTCGGTGAACAATTTCATACGTCATCAGTTTTATTATCTCCTCTTTAATTTTATAGAAAATAAAAATCATAATAAAACTTTTAAAGAAACTGCATTTTTTTTTCTTATCAAACTTTCTCTTCTTCTCTCTTCATACACACGCGCGCACGTGCGCGCCTATCTTTCTATACATTTTCCGTAATTAAATAATGTATTTAAATATACATAGTATTCGTGAAACTTCCGATCTTTATCTTTCAACATGATAAATTTTAAACTACTGACCCAATTTCGGTTTTTTATTTCAATTTGGTCTTTCTGGAAAATTTTTTACACGTAAGTTTTATAAAAAGTAATTTATTATTTCAGCTGAAACATAATTTATTATTTTACTGTTTAATTTCATTTTTGTTTTAAAGCAATAATCATGATGACAAATATGTTTAATTTGATATATGTTAAGTGCAATAAAAGTATTGTTTATAGCCAGCCCAATTTTTTTTCCTATTTAGCCTCCGGGAATCACCGTCAGGTATTACTTCAGTGGATGAATGAGGATGATATGTATGAGTGTAAGTAAAGCGTAGTCTTGTATAGTCTCAGGTCGACCATTTCTGAGATGTGTGGCTAATTAAAACCAACCACCAAACAACACCGGTATCCATGTTCTAGTATTCAAATCCGTGTAAAAGTAACTGCTTTACTAGGATTTGAACATTGGAAATCTTAACTTCGAAATCAGCTGATTTGCGATGACGCGTTTACCACTAGATGAACTCGGTGGGTAGCCAGCCTATTTGATATGAGTCAAAGTCATTTAAAATTTAAAAAACAGCCATTCTCAAGAATAAGAATCATCCTATATCAGAGAAACTTTTACATGCTATATTCTTCATTAAATTACATTTGAAGTTGCTTATCTGTAAAATTTAAATTATATTCAGCCTTACAACTTACATCATAGTATAGTTTCCACCATTATTCTAAAAGAAAGCAAATCTGATTGGTTCTCTTTTACCTCAAGTCCTTCATACCGTCAGACTTACAAGAAAATCTTAAGACTGATTGTGTAAAGCGACAAATTTGCGTATTCATTGTGTTGTGAAACATGCGATGTAGATGTAATACGGATTCTACTAACAAAGAAAATATATATATTTTCAGAGATTTATTAATTTTTTTTTTATCAAGTATATTTATAATTTTTACATTCGTTTTTAAAAATCTTTGCACAAGTTCGTTTATTCGATTTTTAATGAATATCATCTAATAAATTTGTTCTGTTAGTTTCATAAAGAAATTTTGTCTCTAATCCGTGATTTTATTTTTATAGGAAACAATATCAGCACTTTTATAATTAGCATTTATCCAGCAATATTTAGTAAATCACTAAAAAATGTTTGATATCCATTCCAAGCAAATCAATACAACCACTCTGAAGTGCACGGGAACAAATATATAATTCAGACAACTGATTCTGTACCTTGTTTAGTCAGATAAGCTTATTAGATAAAGTGAATTTTTATGAAAATCTCTACAAAATTTTCCCAAAAGTTTTTTACGTACCGTAATATTTAATAGACATAAATTATAACGTAAAGAATCGATTTAAGTTTAGATAATTTAGATTTCATTTTCTATTATAGTCTTATAATATTAAAAATGTAGTAATTACTTTAGAATATAATTGAGATTTGGTTGAGTTTTTAATGAAGGAAACTTCAAATTCTTAAACATTTATACGGAATTCATATTTTTTACTGGAAGGATTTTTTTGCGTAATATAGATAATTTAAATGAGAAAATAAAACCTTTTTACATTTTATTATTATGTATAACATAAAATAAAAAATTCTATTTCGTGTAGAAGTTACTCGTAGATTAATACTCATAGATATATTAAAACGTGTAACCTTTAACTTGAATAGTTAAATAACAAGAGGAACAGTAACGTGATTTCCTTAGATTCTACAACAAGGAATCTCAACCCACTTCTGGGATTTATTTTACTTCCTTGACTGGTTTTATCTTAATCGGATTTGTTCCAAATAGATGTAACCATCAGAAATTGAACCAACTAAATCCAGTCTGTATTTATGAATATATATCTAAAAATAACAAATTCTGAAATTCAACAATTTCATTTTGGCCTCATCTGACAAATATATTATAAATAATCAATAAAAATCAGTTCTTGAAATTCTGCTATCTCATAAGTGTATTTGTGCGCGCGCGTGCGATAATTAATCTTGTTTGAAAATTTATATATATTTTAATAAATATTCGAATCGTATTTGATATACAGGGCTTTTATTTTACAAATAAATATACGTATATATATATATATATATATATATATATATATATATATATATATATAAAATATATTTTTTTTAATTTATTAATATTTACACTGTAAAGGTTTTTATTCAAATATAAATATTATTTAATACTAATAAATGGGTATTGATTCCACATTTATCACAATTTTCTTTTTAAAAATGTTTGTTGTTTTACCAAATATTTTGATATTTCAAATCGATATTCTTAGGAATGCGAGTTATTTCACTAGTCTAAACTGTGAAAATCATATAATAATTTACCATAAAGAGTGTATTGTAGAATTTAGGATTTTAATGTGGTAAAAATCTTTTAATGTAATATTATCAATCAGCAGATAGATCAATTAGCTTAATTTAGACTTATTAATTTAGTTTAAAATACCCGCGGTTCTAAAATAAGAAATATATACGTTTACTTTATATTTTTATATTAAAAAATGTACTTTGAAATAACTTTAAAATATACTTTGAAGGTACTGAAAAATTTGTATGACAATGTTGAATTTTATAAAATTGCCTTATTATAAATGTTTCTGATTTTAATACTTATCACAAAAATACTGTTGATCACATTAATAGAATTTAGTAAGTCATTGTTATATTAAATCATGATCAAATAAAATTAAAGAGGCTGTGATCGACTGTGTCATAATCATACTAATGTAAGTAAAAATTACCTAGATTTTCACAAGTTAGAGTAATTCTAAGCAATGAATTTTCTCAAAAACGGACTCCTTAAATAAATTCACTTTTGAAATTTATCGATTTGTTCGAATCATTTCATACTGTAACTTATAAAATCGTAAAAAATTATGTGTAAAGTCATAAAACGTTTGTAATATCTAAGTTGTAAAAATATTATTCATTGTAGTTCATGATTTTTTTTTTTAAAGGAGCTACCAATTCGCCAATCGGGAGATATCATTTGTACTCATTATCTTATAATTTTTCTTTTCTATATATATAAAAACCAATGTTTGTTTGTCTGTCTGTTCCAACTTAACTCGAGATCTACCGGACAGATTTGTTTAAAATTTTGCATACCTACACATCGAAGCCCGACGGTGAACATAGGCTATTTTTTGGACCTCCGACATAACGGTTGCGAGTTATCGGCGTTAAAGTTACTTTTTTCCATTTTGACAACATTGGATTCATTTGTTCGCACGCTTTAAAAGTTAAATTTCATGTGATTTTAGTTGGTTTTTTTCAATTCGATGAGGATTCGAGTTCCAATTTTGACGACACTAAACGATTTGGCGTTATCGAGTTATACGTGTAAAATTTAATTTTTTACAATTTTAACATTTTTGCATTTAAATTTTCAAAATGACTTTGATTTTCAAGAAAAATTTAATTTTTAGCTAACATTTTTTGAAAATAACAATTGATCTAACAGCTAACATTGATCAATTTTGAAAAGGGCTGAAGTTTTAACGTACTGTTATTCCTAAGTTTCAATTGATTTAGCGCACATGCAAATGTAATTTTTACGATTCATTCATTTAAAATTTTTTACAGCTGTTTAAAAACATAAATAAATAGCTGCTTTTGTTTATCATGTGCGTGTTACTAATTTAAAGTGTGTAAAGTATTTAACTGCAATCTTTTAAATTCTGTGATCTTTTTCAAAACATCATACCATGCCGAAAATACATTCTTCAATTAAGAGAAATACAAAAAAGCACGTATGATGAAAACTGTTCGTGCGGCAGAGACTGAAGACGAAAGACAATCAACATTGGAAAGCGACCGAATACTGTGTGTATTCGGTCCAATCCCGTTCGACTGAAACAACTGAGCAACGGGAAATAGCAACTGAACAAAACTGAGCAACGAGAGGAGCGATTACGATTGACATGATCACAAACTGCTCAATCTAGGTGGGCATCAGGCATTGAATTGAAAGAATGCGCCTATCATTACGATGCCAACTATGATTATTCCGCTCATTCGAGTGTCGCAATTGGAAAAATGGACAAAGAGTGCCCATATTGTTCTGCACTTACATTCAAAAACGAATCACAAGGAATCTGCTGTGCAAGCGGAAAAGTTAAATTGCCCGACATTGGTTTGCCACCTGAGCCTCTATTGTCGCTTCCATCAGGAACCACAAGTGAGTCAAGGTACTTTTTAACAAACATTTGCAAATACAATTCATGTTTTCAAATGACGTCATTCGGAACAGAAGAGCAAAATTAATTAACGTCAAAAATTTTCCAGTTGGAAAAAGAACTTTGGAAACCTGGGAAACCAAAGTGCCGAGCGAAGCGAGGCCTGGCTGGTAGGTCCGGCGAAGCCGGGCCGAGTGCCTAGTTTAATATATTTTTTTTATCATGTCGTGTATTGTAAATAATTTTAGGAAGGAACAGCAGAGCCCACTGGACTGATGGACTCAAGGTTAAAATCCTTGTAAAGGTAGTTACATTTATACGGATTTGAATACTAGATCATGGATACCGGTGTTCTTTGGTGGTTGAGTTTCAGATAAACACACTTTTCAGGAGTGGTCGACCTGAGACTGTACAAAAGTACACGTCATTCACATTCATACATATCATCCTCATTCATCCTCTGAAGTAATACCTTTCGGTTGTTCCGGAGAATAAACTGAAGAAAGAAAAGGAATGATCAGTAGAAGGAGAAAAGAAGTGAAGAATAAGAAGGATGAAGGTAATAGATGAGTGAAATTTGAAAACCAAAAGGGACCCAAGAAGAAAGGATTAGGATAGAAATATATGTATATATTATATACATATATATATTACATATAATATATATTGGTGGGGTAACGGACCTGCCGCCAGGCAGAATGTCGTATGATTTTGAATGAAATAATTTTAGCCTTAAGATTTGATTTTATTATTAATTCTTCTATTGGTAAGAAGAATCATGCACATTGATAAATATTTTTAAAGTTTAATTGGATGAGCAATAATAACAGAAATTATATTTTTTAAGTTACTTATAACTTGATTCTTCAGACGGCAAACTTGATTCCAAGAGTAGCAGTTGATCTTTTATAAGGATTTAATTATCTTATTGGCCAGATTATCTGGATGTACGAGGATTTGGCTAAAATTTAATTTACTCTAATTGGGATGAATTGCTGTTAATAAAAATTTGGAGAATTGTAAGGATGATATTTTTTATAGTATCTCATGAAAAAAATTCTTTATGTATATATATTATATAGCGTCAACTCCTGATTTTTCCCGATAATCTAGGAAGAGGTTCGTGGATAATCCAAAATCATAGCAAAATCGCGGTTGATCCAAAAATATTATTTTATAGAGTAACATGTGTCACTCTAATAGTCTAATATTATTCTTCGATATTTATATTTAATATTTATTTACATTTATGCTATATTTACAAGTACTATATATTAAGGAATAACTGTAAATAATAAAATAAAATACAGTACACTGCATTACACTACCCTATTTTGTACCTGGTAAAAGTAATATCTAGAAATTTATTCAAAGTATTTGTTAACGTATAACAAAGTTTCACTATCACTAATACTGTACGTAAATAGATTGTACATGCAGTAGTGTATCTACTAGGTAATGCATTAAAAATAAGTGTTTTAATAAAACTATTTAATGTAGTTTTAATAGAACTACATTAGCAAACATTTATTAAAACTACAGTAGCTAACTAGAAAAAAAAATTACATAGACATTAAAGAAAAAAAATCACTCACAATGTGTTTGAAAACACTTTCTTTTAATTGAACTTCCTACTTTGCGTAGTATAATTACGTCACATAATGAATTATTGTTTTACCATACCCACAATAAATTATATACAGCGTTAACATATTCAAAACAAGCACACTTTCAAGTAGAAAATAAATTAGGAAGTAAAACCTACCACAAAACGATGAAAAACGTTAAATATTTAGTTTCAAGCTTTTTAAACTTCTTTTTCGAGAGGTATCGCAGTTAAACCCGGCTCGCGGATAATCGGGAGGCGACTGTATTAATTTTAAAAGACCACTCACAGCAGTTTTATTATGAAATACGCAATGTACTCAAAAAATCTAGAACCTAATGATACATCAGAAATAAAAATCCAATTTTTCTTCAATTACAATAGTTTACCATTTCAACTTTTTATTTTGTTCTGTTAATACTGTTAATACATCAGAGATCAACTACAAACTATTTGTTTCTCAATTTATCATAATTTTTCCTTCCATTATCCCCCTAAGCCTTCCAAATCTATTTCCTGACTTCTTTTTCTCCCTTCATAGTCTCAGTTGCTGAATGTTACAAAGAAAATTAAAAAATCTAATTATATTTAAATAATGGAATCAAAAATAATAATTGAATAAAGTACAAGATCATAATAGGATGAACAAATCATAAACAATCAGTTTGATACATGATCCAAGCTTGAATTTTTACCACTGTTTCTTATTATTATTATTCTTCTTTACACCTTTTTTACTATATTCATTAAATTTATATTTCTTCATTAATTTCTAAAACCATATTTTATGTATGTTACGTGCCACAATTATAACGGTTGTGTGTGAACACACAAATTATATCCCAGTATATAATGGTAGGACACTCACACAAATGGCTCCCAGTATTGAGCCACATACCAACCCCGAACCTGCGTCGTATGAACGCTCTTATAATAGAGTACAAGAAGATTATGGACAATCGAAACCTACCAGTACATGAGGACATTGAGGATGTCAATCATGGTCACCTTCGATCTAGAAATCGACCGATCAAAACAGCAATTGCTGCCACAGAGGAAGGATTTAACCTAACTGACGCCTGGTGTCAACAATGGACCACAAAGCAGAATAACCAAATTCCATGTATTACTCAAAATCCGCCGGGTTTTGACTTGCCACGTAAGACACGGTCAACGCTAAATAGAATACGAACTCAGCATGGTAGGTAAGTCTATTCGTCTATTTCCTATAAAAGGGGTAAATCACCGACGCCCCTTTGCGAGTGTGGTGAAAATCAAAATGTTAAACACATCACAGAAGTTTGCCCTAGAACAGCGTATGAAGGGACTCCTGAAAATTACCTGATGGCGACTCTAGAATCAGTAGCTTATATTAATTTGTTAAATGTTTGTTTGTAATTTTTGACTGTAATTGGTGTTGTGTCTTGGTGCCATACGCTAATTAAAATATCCCAATTACCCAAAAATGACATATCTAATAACTCTCAAGAATAACAAGAATCTAATGCTAAGTTTACTGATGAAAATTTAGAAGCGAATTTTTTTCATTTGTGTTTTTCATTGTGTTAATATATACAGGAAGTCCCATATAAAACGCAACCCATCAATCACTCATCCATGAAATTTCAAAAGTCAAGCTTACTCCCTTACTCGTTACTGAAATGGACTCGTCCAACATCTGAACATCACGGCGACGCAGTAGAACACTACCGATAGTAACAACAATGCAATGATAACGTTCAGTGTATTGCTAGAGACAATATGGTGTTTTCGCTAGATGAATGTGTTTTCATTGTTGAGTCGTACTTCAGTACGAAATTAGTAGTTGCAGTGCAAGATTTGTTTCGCCATAAGTGCCCAAATAAACCAGCTCCTAACAAAACATCAGCATTAAGGTTAGTTGCAAAATTTAGAGAGACCGGTTCTGTTAATAACAAGGAACACAAAAGATCTGCGTCAGTGTTGAATACAGATACAGTCACTGAAATCAAAGACCGATTACTCGCCTTCCCAAATAAATCGATCAGACGTTTGTCTGCTGAAATTAATTTGTCTAAATCAACTGTTCATCGGGCGACCAAACAATTACAATTACGACCCTATCGCATTCAAACGGTTCATCGACTTCTTGAGCCCGACAAAGAAAAACGGCTAAAATATTGTCAACGATTCCATCGATTTCTGAGTGAGGGAATTAATGTTATGGATTCGTTATTTTGCACAGATGAAGCACGGTTTCATTTGGATGGCTACGTAAACAGCCAAAACAGTAGAATTTGGAGTGCTGAAAATCCCCACGTTTATCACGAAAAACAATTATACCCGCAGAAGTTGGGCGTGTGATGCACGATATCGCGGAAGAAAATAATCGGTCCTATTTTTTTCGAGTACACAATTAATGCAGAACGATATCAGGATATTTTATTTTAGTTCATTGCACTCTTGGAAGAGGAAGACAGACACTGCTGGCTACAACATGACGGTGCGACATCGCACTACGCAGGTTCAACTTCTGATTTCGTTGAGGAATTCTTTGGTAATCGTGTTATCGGTCGAGGCTTGTGGCCACCAAGATCTCCAGATTTGACTGCGGCGGATTTTTTTCTAGGGAGTTACCTCAAAGAAAAAGCCTATAGCAACAAACTACGAACACTTGAACAATTGAAAGTCAATATTGAACAAGCTGTATTAAATATCCAGTCACAAACTTTGAAAAAAGTTGCAAGAAACGCTGTAAAAAGAATTGAAGCTTGTATTCAAGATGGCGGCCACATCCAACATTTACTCTAAATGTAAGGTAATGGATGGTAATAATAAAAATTACATTTACATTTACACATGCCTTTTTATTATTTCAATACCTACCAATATAAGGTTGGGTTGCGTTTTATATGGGACACTCTTTGCATATTGTAAAACTCATGTTATCTGCTCTAAAAGTAAAATTTGATTATAAAAACTCCTTTTAATCATGGCACGTAAAATAGAAAATGGAACGTGCATGTTGTCACAGTGTGAAAAATGTCCAGGCACTAATGAAGTGGCCCAGATTATTGCAAGAGAGTTGGGATGATTTTGATTCTGAAATTACCTTCAATAGTATGTCAAACACAACATTCAACCTGGAAAGTGAGACTTTTAATGTGTTTATTATAGAAATTAACTAAATAGTGAACATTGAAATCCAGGTATTTTATATGCATTAAAGCTAGAAGAAAGAATGAGAACGGTAAAGTAAAGCAACAGAATAATGTTCTTTGTAAAATTAAGTTAGATGCACTGTTTCAACTCAGTAGGAAAAAACTTCTGGTGGCGCTCTATCGCCATCAGGCGCAACAAAGAGAGACTGGCGAGGACGCACAGGTGTGTGCTCCTAGGTGTTGTGTCCGCATACAGGACAGTGTCCTATGCCGCCCTGTGCGTGTTATCGGGTACACCTCCTATTGACCTAATCGCAAAAAAGAGGGTGGAGAGGACACAAGGCAAGCCAGAACAAGAGGTCAGGGATGCCGTTTATATTATCTGGCAGGAAAGATGGTCGCAGGAAGCTGTGGGTCGATGGACGAGAACCCTCATCCCCAACATCAAGCCATGGTTGTCGAGAAGATTTGGTGAGGTTGATCATCACCTATCGCAGTTTTTTACAGGACATGGTTCCTTCAATAACTACCTGCACAAAATAGGCAAGAGAGAAGAGCCAATTTTCAACTACTGCAACGAGATAGATGATGCTGAGCACACCTTTTTTGAGTGCAATAGGTGGGACACACTTAGACATAGTAAGGCACTCACAGGTATAACTCCAGAGACAACAATAGACTACATGCTAAGAAGCGAGTCAAACTGGAATAATTTTGCTAGTTTTTGTTCGACAAGTTGTTCTACAGAAATACTCCGATGAGAGAAGACAAGGTGTTGGCTAGAATACGACTGGGTGGACAGCCACCCATACGACTGGGTGAGGTCCAGCATGCTGCGGTGTGTTGGCACTGATGAGCCACCAAGGACTCCACGGGTAACAGTCAGGCAAGAGCACACTGAATACTGAAGGGACCCGGTACCGCGTCGCGGCGAACTGGGTCTGGCGTGGTGTATTAGTATTGCCCTTTTGGGTCCTCAAGGGGCCAATATTGATAAAGAACTCTCAAAAAGAGCTAACTGGTAGGCCGACCTGCCTTGCCGGTATATAGCCGGTAGGTGGGGAGGCCTATTTGAGTTTAAAGACACTCCCCTGGGCGTAATACCAACAAGTCGGTCCGGCCCAGGGGAGCTGAGAAAAAAAAAAAAAGGAAAAAACTTTTCTCTTTCCAAATATCTCTCTTTTTCTTCTTTTTCTTCTTTTATTTTGAAGTTTTAACTATCTGATCAATAGTAGACGATGATTCGAATATTAAGCAATCATTGTATTGTGTATCATTGTAATATTTTGCTTTTATCAATATTGTTAAATTTTTCTGTGATTTCTTTTCTATAGATACTCTTCGATTTAAATCCTTTTAAACTTCTAAATTATATGAAGGATTTTAACTCAAGCGACGCATTAACCGTACTTATTCATTACTAATTCTCATAACTTAATATTTGAAATATATTAAGGGTGTATTTCTATATTACACTGCGCATATAAATGTTTTATTTGTATTTTTTAGTGTGATGATGAAATTTTTTTTTTTTGTCTTCAGTCATTTGACTGGTTTGATGCAGCTCTCCAAGATTCCCTGTCTAGTGCTAGTCGTTTCATTTCAGTATACCCTCTACATCCTACATCCCTAACAATTTGTTTTACATATTCCAAACGTGGCCTGCCTACACAATTTTTTCCTTCTACCTGTCCTTCCAATATTAAAGCGACTATTTCAGGATGCCTTAGTATGTGGCCTATAAGTCTGACTCTTCTTTTAACTATATTTTTCCAAATGCTTCTTTCTTCATCTATTTGCCGCTATACCTGAAATAATGAAATATGCGTTTTTAATTTAAAAAAATATTTTAATGTCTTATATATAAACCAAGTAATATATCAGTATAATTTTTATTATAATAATAATAATACAGTATAAACATTTTTAGAAATTACTTAACATTTCATACATTTTAATTGAAAAATAAAAAAAAACCTTATCAACAAAACAGAATTTGTTTGTAAAAATCTTTTTGTTATCCTTTTGTTTATTTCAAAACGATAGAAAAATGTGACTTAAATGGTAAACTTTTTAAAAACTAAGTTTGAAAATAACGTAATACTTTTGAGATAAAATTTTATGATGTATATAACAATGTTTGTTTTTTTAATATTTTTATAAACACAAATTAACTTTTTATGTTGACTGTACTTTTCAACAGTTTGTAAGCAATATGAAATAGGCAATAAAAACTTTTTTACCGTCTCTAGTTAACTGGGTTCTCATATAAACAATGAGAATTGTGGGAGCTATATACAATATAAATTTTACGAAGTACCAGTTCTGTACGTTGTTTTTCGAGACATAACAAAACAAGTATCTACTCATTACGAGAAAGGCAGTTATTACTTAAGGAACTTAAAAGACAAACTTACCTTAAGTAATGACTCCATGAACTGTCAACCCAGCAGTTCAGTTCAACAACTAACTCACGTTATTTTGTTGAATTTTTTTTTTTTATTATATGTTACTGACTTTTTACCATCGTTAAATTTAATAAGGGCCAAGGGAGAAAATAACGATGTAACTTTAATGTCATGATATTTTTCATTAGTTTTTATTACTATATTTGGGTACAGTAAATAGCACTACCACACAGTACATTGAATAAAATTACAGTGTAATTACATATCTACTATAATAATAAACTTTTTACTTATCAGTGTCAATGTGAAAAGAAGATGTTTTCAGATTTCAACAAACACATCCATTTTGACTAGTTTCAGCGTGACGTCTGTACGTACGAATGTGCGTATGTATCTCGCATAACTCAAAAAGGATTAGCTGCAGGATGTTAAAATTTTGGATTTAGAAGTGTTGTAATATCTAATTGTGCACCTCCCTTTTTATTGCAATCGACTGGACCAAAAGTGTCTAAAAAAGCCAAAAATCAAAAAAGTTTGATTTTGGACTTTTTTTAACTGCAGTAAGAAGCCTTACTTATGATAACGATTTATCATAAGTGGTACTTATTTTCACTAGTTCCACAGTTATAGCCAAATAAAATTTTAATTAATGAAATATTTGGATCTTACAAGCGGAAGACACATCGGTTCAAATCCGACTTCATCTCCTTTTTTTTAATTTAAATATATTGATTTATTAATAATTATTAACCTCTGGTTGTAAAAAGTAAATTCAGTAATAATAATAAAAAAATGAAAAATATCAGAAGTTATTAATGAAATAAAATTTTATGTACTTTTCATTTAAAAAAAATGTGTATATGTAATTTAATAAGCGTAAAGGAAGTCATGTAGTGTCTACATCAGATGATATATTTAGTAAAAATAAAAAGTGTTGAATGAATTCCCCTGAAACTCATGCAATACTTTGTACAACTTTTTCATAACAAAATAATTTTTCCAATTTAAACATTAAGAGTTTTTTAAAAACTTTGAAAAAATAAAGTATAACTTTAATGAAATACGAGTAATTAAAAAAAAATTGTTACTAATTTTGGGCTCAGAATATAATATAAATATCAGAGATACTTTAATTTTAATAGCCCTTTTAAATGATGAAAAAATAAATTTTAATCAGGAAAATTAAAAGAGTTTAAACCAAAAATAAAAAAAAATATTTTTTTTGAGGTAGGGAATAAATTTTAAGAAAAACTTTTCTAAAAATCTTAATATATAAGTTTAGCTTAAGAAATTTTCTGAGTATAGCTTTCTCTAAATCTAACACCTGCTTTAATAAAGGTTAAAATAAGAAAAATAAAATTTTGAAAATAATTTTTCTGCATTTTAGGTCCGTGCTAAATAATTGAACAATATTGTAAAAAGCTCTTGTAAGTGCTATATATGATATGTAAACTTTCAAAAAAAATTTGAAAAATATTTAAACCGAACGGAGATAGAACAAAAGAACAAACAACATATATTTAAATTTTAAGATGCGGGGGTAGAGTTCTTGAAAAAAAAGGATTTTCTGGATTATTTATATATACACTATAGGTAACAAATTTGTTTTAATAAAGTTTTCTGTAAAATGCTTCTGAAGAAAATCAAAATTTGATTTTTTGCAATATCTTTCCCATCCCCTTAACGAATTAAAATTTATAATAATATGATCTATGTCACACATACAGAAATATTTGAGCCAAACTTTAAGAAAATCGGTTAAATCAGTCCTGACCAAAATCAGTGCGACGAACAAACATATCATACATACGTTTTTTTTTTATCTACATGAACTAGTTGGAAATTGTAAATATCTGAAAAAAAAACCTGATATTACACTTTTGACATAATCACCGTACTCTCCCCTTTTATACATATTTCCTACTATATATTCGCCAGGAAAGTAAAAATATAGAATTAAAAAAGCTAGGTAGATATTTTTAAATATCTATTTGTAAAAATATTCTGTGCTAAGAAAGAAATATTATAATATTTTTGGGAATTAAGGAATTGCATATTTAAAAATAGAATAATATTTTATTCATTTCATTCAATAAATCGTAAATTATACGCTCAATTAATATTTTTCCTCATTTCAGAATACTATTTTTATTAGAGGACACTGAAAAAATATTCATTTTTAAAATGGGTCATTAGTTTTAAAACGTTTGGAAATTACCGTTAACGATTTTATATAGTTTTTCATATAACTGTGATATTTATAAAGAATTTGATACACAAATCACTAATTAGAATTGATGTTTGCAGGAGTAAAGATTAGCCATCATTAAGGTTTTGGTGCTATTACGATATTAAATGGTATTTCGATTTCATTATACAATCTGTCCAGTGATAAATGTGTGATTTTTAGATAATAACATTTTTTTTTAGTAGAATTAAATTAGTCATGCCTTTTTTTTTGTTTGTTCAAATCTTTTTGTTGTGAGGTATTTTTCTTAATCGTAACCTTTCAGGATATTTATAGCCTAGAAAATTTCGGAAAATATTAATTTAGTCTATATGAGAATTCATTTTATTTATTGTCATTTTCTTACATAAACTGGATGATTACTGGATGAATTAAAAATGAAATTTTTTATAGATTGAAGATTACTGGTTATTAGAAACATAATAAAATTCTTCGAATACATTATTCTATTTTGTGAATAATTCCACACCATATTAATTTGGTAAAGGAGTCTTTTATAACAAATCAATGAACAGTTTTTTTTCGATTCATCTTCATTGGAAAATGAAGTTTTAAATTTTATTTTATAAAATACTAATCGACATTAAAATTATCTAACTAATCTCATTTTTAAATTATTCCACATAAAGCCAACAAATTCATCTTAAATATGCACACAGCATACTGAAACATAAATTTAATACAACGAAAATTCTTTCAAACATTTTCGTTAAAATACGAACTAAGTTTCAAATGATCATAAAATATTTTACTTATTTAAAATATAGATGATAAGTATAGGATGAGTACAAGTTAGTAACCCGGTAACTGGGAATCTCGCGGTCACCTAGTCACCAGACTAGGCTAACGCAGAGCACGTCGTTAAGACGTTGTGGCCCACTTGGCTCGTCCTGGACGGGATTAGGGCGACTTAGGCGACTTTCCAGTTTTCTCAAAGGAGAACTGGAGGGAGTCTTACGGTGACTGAAGGTCAGAAAAGCCCCGGTCTCGGTGGCATACCGGACGAGTTCATGAAGCTGCTGGAGCGCTGCAGGTCACGTCTATTTCTAGATATGTACAATGTATAAGTTATAAATTGGAAGCTGGATGTTCAACGTCAGTTGGTAGACCGTGTGTCATTGGCTGATCCCCCAAGGGCAAACAACACCCTGAGTCGCTGTCCTCTTACCGCCCACTGTTTATGCTTGACACAGCTGGGAAGATATTGGAGAAGCTCTTAAGGAAGAGACTGGTTTTGGTGATGAATCAGGTAGTCGCCTACTGGTTTCATTAGGGTCGTTCGACCCCAGAAAGAATTCAAGAGGTTGTTCAAGCAGTGCGGCGAATAGAAGACCACAATAATTTTTCGCATGGCGTGGTCCTCGTCGTTACGTTAACCTGTGATTTGAAAAACGCGTTCAACTCTGCACGGTGGTAGAATATACTCTGGGCCCTGAAACATTTGGTCCACGTGCCTCAACAGCACCTCAGAATGGTGGAAACTTACCTGAGGAACTACGATCTTATCTTCGACACCGCGGCAGGCTGGGGTTGGACCGCGTTCACGTTGGGGGTGGCGCAGCGTTTGATCCTCGGCGCCGACCTTTGGAACTTTATCTACGACGGCTAGCTGAAGCTTGAGATACCGGAAGAATCGACCGAGGCTGAGTACACTGTCGTCGTTGCGTTTCTTGTGGAGGACCACGACGTGGTGCGCGCCCAACTTAGGCACAGCTGAGCGACGAACAGGGTCAGCACCAGGCCGTATGATCATGGATTGTCTCTAGCTCTCAGTAAGACGGAAATCGTAATTTAACCGAAGAAGCGTATTGACTCCTCCTTTGCGAGTCGGGTTTGAAGTTGTCAACACCAAGCCGGCCGCGAAGTTCCTCGGTATGATGATTGACCGGAAACCAAGCTTTGTTCAGCAGCTACATCTAACCGCGAGGGCCATTATCGCTCTCAGCCGGCTCATGGCGAACGTCGCCGGACCAAAGCAGATGGCGACTGCTGATATCCACAGCGTATTCCGTCCTGATATATGGGGCGGAAGTTTAGGCCCAGGCTCTGAAATTTGAGAGAAGTCTTAAAAGGCTCACGTAGCTGCAACGCCCTGTTGCCTTGCGAGTCGCTTCCGCATAAAGGACAGTTTCCGGACAGCTGTTCTGGTTGTAGCCGGTGTGATGTTGCTCTTTTAGGAAGGGAGCGCCAGGCGGCGAGCAGGCAAAGATCAGGAGACTATCGTCGGGGAGGAATGGACTCACATGATTCTCGCCTGTTAAGAGACATGTGACCTGAAGACCAGAGGACAATGAACAGCGAGGATTATCCCTTTGGTCAGACCGTTGAGAGAGCGGTGGCATGGAGAGGTAGAGTACTACGTCATTCAGTTTTTAACCGGTCAAAGGTACTTCCGCGGTAATCTCCTTGCTACAGGGAAAGTGCCGTCCCCTGACTGCTTTTGTTGCTTCCGTTTACGGGGATGACACTGAACCCATGTTTTTCAAGTTTGCTCGGTGACGGCAGATTGAAAACACTAGAGGCGAAACTTGGAGCAGTGAGACTCCAAAATGTGGTTGCGGTTATGCTCTGAACAGCTACATGATCTGAACAGCTAAGAGAGTGGGGTCCGATTCATCGGAAGCATCTTCAGGGCTACGAAGGGTAACCTGGATCATCCTGAGCCACGTAAAAAATAGGTGGCACCCCTTTCAGGCTAGAATAGGAGGATTCGGCCCGAAGTAACTTTTAAAATAGTTCCGGGACGAGTTTTCGTAGAAAGGGGGACGGATTTAGCCGGTAATCTGCCACCAGAGAGTGAGTCCGGCAATCCGTTCGTAAATTGCATTTCCAACTCTGTGCGTATAATGCATTTCTTGGAGGGAGGCCCCCCAAAAATATATTATTATTACTATTACACATCAACAATTTTCTTAAATCTATATTTTTTAAGAATTGAGATTATACAAATTTAATTTAAGTTAATTAAATCAAACGTTTATTTATAATTGAAACTAACAAAACCTGAGTTTTTTACGTAATTATAAAGAATAAATAAAATAAAATAGGTTAACGTTAAACAGGAAATTCAAGTGGATTATCTAAAAGAATATGACGAACTTAACATTAAATATTTCTGAGATTGGAAATAAAACTCTAAAAGAAATATTTGATGAAAGAAATTGTTGTTATTAAAAGTAAAAGCGTAAGAAATCTCTACATTAGAAATAAATAGAATTTTTTGTAGGAAATCTTCTATTATATAAGGTTATAACTAACTATATCAGAGATTTGTAACGTTAAATGTTATTCCTTTTCCGGAATTTTTTTTTTTTTTTGTTTTTCTACTATTTTATATAACGATGTTAATATAAAATTCAAATTTTTCAAAAACCTTAAAAAAAATTATATTGGAAATAAGATTATTTTTTATATATTATTTTTTTATGAAAAATATATATATCATACTTTTATCTTAAGTACATTGTTCCCCATAACCAAAAAAATCTATGTACAATTATGATTTCTTTTACATGATAACCTCAACTTAAGAATTTTTTGCGTAAATTTTCATAATTATAAAAATTTAATGTATAATTTAAATAGGGCGCCGCGCTCTCTGGCCTCTTCGCTGCCAGTTCATAGCACCAATAACAAAGCAGCAAAATGTTGTTACAGGTTACCTTTCTTCCGTTTTCCTTTTTTTTTATTTCTTTACATTTTATTATTTTCCAAATAAATAAGCCGTCCCAGTAGATCAATTTAACCCATCGGGTTGGTCTAGTGGTGAACGAGTCATCGCAAATCAGGTGATTTCGAAGACAAGATTTCTAAGGTTCAGATCCTAGAAAAGGCAGTTATACTGATTTGAATAATAGATCGTGGATACCGGTGTTCTTTGATGGTTCGATTTCAATTAACCAAACATCTCAGGAATGGTCGGCCTGAAACTGTACAAGAGTACGTTTTATAAACGTACTATAAACAAAGATATAAACAAAGAACATTTAGATATAGGGGTATGTCCAAAGACGAGATTGAACGGCTAATTGATCAAGAGTGGCAGGATACATGGACACACTCTAGAGTTGGGGATTGGACCAGGCGACTAATCCCCAACATAAATATGTGGACTAGTAATAGAATAGGTAATGTAGATTTTTATACGACACAACTGTTGACGGGGCATGGCTCGTTCGGCCATTATCTGTTTAGAATTGGAAAAAGACCTACCCCACAATGTGTGTACTGCCCAGAGACTGATGATGCGGAACACACTGTGTTTGTATGCCCAAGATGGGCTCCAAATAGAAGAGAAATTTCGGACAACGGACTTACACCTGAAAACCTCTTAAATTGGATGGTCTATAGTGACGATAACTGGGATTGGTTCCGTAGGTTTGCCGGGGAAATCTTACGCACCAAGGAAGAAGAGGACAGAAGAAGGGGTTTATGAAATTAGGGTAGGGAGGACAGTCCCTCCGTGGAGGGCCCGTACGCCGTGGTGTGCGGGTTCCTGAGAAGGGGGGGAACTCCTGGGGAGTGTGGGACAAATAAAAGACCGAGTCCCGGTTGGCGGTGCCGCTCCTGTGGGTGCCTCGGCGCTTAGTGGGGGCGGTACCGCTGATTAGAGGCAAAGACATAATGACCGAGACCCGGTTCCCTGCTGAGGGGATGGGAGGTGGCGTAGCCATACCCCGTCTCCGAGGCGGGGGATTAGAGGCAGGCGAATAAAATAAAATTAAAGATCCGAGACCGGGGGAGCTAACCTGCCGTGCCGGGTGTACAACCGGTGGGCGGGGGACACTCCCTTAAAGTAAAAGGACACTCTCCCCGACTGAGTATACTTAAATGGATATCCGGTCGGGGAGAGTAGGGAAAAAAAAAAAAAAAAAAAGAGTACGTTTTATTTATCATACATACCATCCTTAAGTTTAATATGAGTATTTTTATAAATATTTTTTCTTAAAATTTATTCCCCCTTCTGTAAAAAAAAAATTCACTCTTATTTTTATAATAAGATTTGTTTTTATCTTTATTTTTATTTATCTTTTAAAGGGTTTTTAAATTAAAGTTGCTTTCGCATGTATATTATATATTATGGACCAAAATGAGAAGCATTCGTTTTCATTATTTTTATAAAAGTTATATATTTTTTAATATTTTTAAATAATTTTCTTTTAAATTAATTTTTTGTTCGGATAACTTCTTTATATATAAATCTTTCCTAAACTTTCCCTTAAAAAAAAGGAAGCCTCCAAAATCAAAAATTATTTTAATTTTAATTTTGGAATTTTGATGCTTAAATCATATTTTGGTAATGATAAATATATTGGCGTGTGAATAAGAATTTTTTTTTTGATTTTGTTAAGAAGAAAACTGTAAATTAATAAACTCCTCCTTCTTCTTTGTAAATCTAAGGTAAGGTACTTTTTTTTTATTGGAAATACTTCTGTAATTTTTATTATTAATTTGGAAAATGCCAACTATTAAAATGGTTTATACCACTTAATTTATATAAAAAAAAGGCTATTCAAAATTGAATGGATCAGTTTTTTTAAAACTATAAACAAAACAAAGAGATGAAAGTGAAAACCCTGGAAAGTGGATAAACGTTATTTTTTTAATTATAATATAGTAAAACAAAAGTAAAATAATATTCAATAGATAATAAAAGAATGAATTTTATATGTTTAACAAAGTGTTTATGTATATGGACGTAAAAATATTAAAATAAAATATAAGGCTATATGGATATGAGCATTAGAAACAAATTTTTTATTAAGCGTGGTATATTTTGTTGTTGAATGAATTTAAAATATAAAATATGAATTGTATGTGATCAAAAAAGAGTTTTTTTTTTCAAAAATAATGTCAGTTATTTTTTATCTCTATTTTTCTTTTTTAAATATACCTTCAATCAATTTTGTTGAATTCTATATTGATTCAAGAGAAAGTAATAATAAAAAAGGTTTATTATAATTTTTTCAACGTTTAAATATTGCTAAAAAACTTTTTTATAAAAATCTTAAAAACTGCCATGTATTTTACATTTAAAAGAGAGAGAAAATATATACATAAATATATATACTCTTATATATAAATGGAGTTTAAAATTCACCTTGAATCTGTACAGACTGTTAAACTTCTGACTGTAAATATTTTAATAACCGAGTTATATACACATAACTGGAGGAATTTCATCAATTGAACGATTAACTGCACAGTTCAAAGGATCCGTAATTCGCATTTTTTCGTTAAATTATCAATTATCATTATAAGTTTTCCTCAGTTTTTTTGTACTCAAAGTACTGGTTAGGTCCATAATCTACTGATAACTTATACCAAACTACTTAATAATATTTCAAAGTTTGGACACCGGTGGTGTTAAATTAAATCAACTTAGACAGAATTTCAACAAAAAAAAAATTATTTAATTCGTTCAGTGATGTTAATAAAAAATCATTTTCAAAAAAATAAATATGTATTTATTAGAAAAATTGTAATTTTACTTGTTTTTTCAAAGGTAATAAATATAATTTCATAGAACATTTTATTTAAATTAATCAAAAGATTAGATATGAAAAATCGTAAAATAACATCGAAAAATTCCTAAGGATAATTTTGTTAATTTTAAGATAAAGTTTTACTTTGCCAAAACTCAGAAGTAACTTCTGTCATTTGGCTTCGGTTGTTTGGATGTATATATATATATGTGTGTGTGTGTGTGTGTGTGTGTGTGTGTGTTATTTTTTTGTTAATTACATTCCTAAAATAATTTAAAAAATATTTTATTATTATATAGCCGTAGATTATATGACACAATTTTAACTCACGAATTGGCAACAGTTTTTCAACAATTTAACACTCCTAAAGAGGAACCAATTTTTCAACGATGAACGGTACAATACTACTTTAAAATTTACATATTCATAATTTGTTTTAAATCTGTAGACATAGCTTCCTCGCTTTAAATATTATGTTTTGTAGATTTCAAATCAGTTCTCACTGATAGTTGGAATTTATCAATCATGTCTTTCTATTTTTTGTTAAATCAATATAATTACTGTTTAATCAGATAGGCGGAATTCAACAATTCCTATATTCTTCAAGTTTTTATTTTTATTTAATTATCTTTGTAAAGTATGTTTTTTAATTCACCCACAATTGATTGACATTATTGCAGTTCCAAGATTAACTACTGAAAGAAACTGTGATATTAAATTAGTTTAGATATTAAATTAGGTAGTCAATACTACCTGGCAGGAGAGGTGGACTAATAGCGGTGTGGGTCGCTGGACAAGACAACTCATCCCGGAGATCGAACCATGGATAAGAAGAGGTTTTGGCGAGATGGATCACTTTTTAACGCATTTTTTTACCGGGCATGGCTCATTTAATAATTACTTAAATAAAGTAGGAAGAACAGAGGCAATCTGCATGTATTGCGAAGAGATCGACGATGCAGAACATACTTTCTTCATATGTGAAAGATGGGCCGCCCTCAGATTTGAAAGGCGATCGACGGGATGACTCCCGAAGCTATAGTACCTTTTATGACTAGTCGGGAATCCAACTGGAAGAAAATAGCGTATTACACCAGACAGATCTTATCGCAGAAAAACATCGACGAAAGGAGACTGACTGGGTTTTTGATTTAGGTTAGGGAAGGGAGGACAGCCTCAGCGGGTAGGGCCGGCATGCCGAAGTGTGTCGGTTCCAGTGAGCCGCTAGGGACTCCTGGGGATATAGTTTAGGGAATAATAGAATAATAAAACACAAGATATAGAGAAAAAACCTCGACACCACGTCACGACACTCCAGGTATGGCGTGGTGTCTGAAAGGGGCATATAAAATAAAAGATTACTCTCAAACAGAGCTACCGGTAGGTCCTACCTGCCATGCCAGTATATAGCTGGTAGGCGGGAAGGCCTATTTGAGTATAAAGACACTCCCCTGGCTGGCGTAATACCAACAAGTCGGTCCGGCCCAGGGGAGCTGAGAGAGAAAAAAAAAAATTAGGTTAATAGATTTTTTAAATAAGTTTCTTTTTTGGTTATTCGCTTTAACTTATACTTATAATTATATTTCGTTGCTGTGGTGACAGAAATATAATGAAGTAAGTGGATTAAATTTTTTTTTTTTTTTATGAATATCTTTAATATCGTAACTCCGAAGGGAGCTAGGATCTCGATCTATGGCTTAAAATATTTCCTGGGATAACGAAAATGTAACCTGAAAATTTGAAACCAGTCGGTCGATAGGTTTCCGTGTGATTCTGTTCCAAAAAAAAACTCACAGACAGATCCCAAAAACTTTTAATTTATATAGAAATGCAATATAATAACTTTTAGTGAAACGCACAACTAAAAATTATCATTTCTTACTTGATTACTCACTTGTTAAGAAACAATTTTTATATTAATCGAAATATTTAAATTTTCTTTCTTTCAATAATAGGTAAAATTGTATTATAACTGTAAACAAAAATCATGAAATTAAAATTAAAAATAATAAAATTCAAATAAATTAAAACACTAAAAGATCTTAATTTTCTTTAGAAAATGGTATAACATCCCGTAAAAATACAAGTAACCAGTACTTATAAAACACTACTATTTTTAGCTTAAATTGTAAAATATGAATAATACTACAAGTTAGAAAATACAATGATTATGTTTTTTTTTTTTAAAGATCCCAATAGAAAGCGTAAATTTAGTTTAAAACAATACAAACCATAAAATCTCTAATATTCATACTTCACACCACAACTTAACGACCCTTCTAATGTAGGTCGGGTAGATAAAACTTACCTCAAGAACTATAAAAATAGCATAAACCTTGAACCGATCAGAGATATTCCCACCGAAAAGTAACATTTTAAAGAAGAATAACGGTTAAAACTCTTATCACTAAACATTTTCTAGAATAGATTGTTATTAAATTTTTAATTAAAACAATCTATTACGTATCTGTCGCCTATCGTTGTTTAATAACAAAGTTTCTAGTTCACTTTTGATGAAGTAAGTTTCCTAAGTATCCTTCTTCTGTTTATTATATACAATTTTTAAACGATTGTTTCTAGTTAACAAATTGTTTTATCAGTTTTCAGATAATTCTGGGCGAAAGCCGGTTTTTCTGGTTTATATTTCAAATAAATTAAATTCTCATTTATTTTAATTTTAATCTTTTATAAATAAAAGATTAAAGATTAAGATTTATAAAAGATTAAAAGTTAACCCAACATAACCTAAATCGCAGTATTATTTTTACAAATCGATTTATAAATCTCTGTATTTATGAATCCAAGCTAAAAATATTTTGTTTTGTATATTGTTTTGTTTAGTTATCAAATTATATTCTTTTTCCGTAATATCTGAACAGGGTGATTCAGGGAAACGAGAAATTTTAAGATTTGCGTTACTAGCCCTGGGCTTGTTTCAGCCCTGAAAAACATGCTTACCCACGCCATCTTGACATTTACCTATCATGGTTATTGAAGTGGTACGAAATGTGTTTTTGCCATCAAAGTTTTTTATAAAGATCAGTCAGGGGACTCTACTTTCTGGACGCCCTTTCTTTCTATTTCTGTTTAGCCTGTGGAACCACCGTAAGGTATTACTTCAGAGGATAAATGATGATGATATGTATGAGTGTAAATGAAATACAGTCTTGTGAAGTCTCAGGTCGACCATTCATGACATGTCTGATTAATTGAAAATCCATCCACCGAAGAACACCGGTATCCACGATCTAGCATTGAAATCCGTAACCACCGTAAGGTATTACTTCAGAGGATAAATGATGATGATATGTATGAGTGTAAATGAAATACAGTCTTGTGAAGTCTCAGGTCGACCATTCATGACATGTCTGATTAATTGAAAATCCATCCACCGAAGAACACCGGTATCCACGATCTAGCATTGAAATCCGTAACCACCGTAAGGTATTACTTCAGAGGATAAATGATGATGATATGTATGAGTGTAAATGAAATACAGTCTTGTGAAGTCTCAGGTCGACCATTCATGACATGTCTGATTAATTGAAAATCCAGCCACCGAAGAACACCAGTATCCACGATCTAGCATTGAAATCCGTATAAAAGTAACTGCCTTTACTAGGATTTCAACCTTAGAACTCTCGACTTCAAAATCAGCTGATTTGCGATGACGAGTCACCACTAGACCAACACGACGGGTTGGTCGCCCTGTGCAACTCATGCTTGTGAGAATAATAATGCTAAATAAAAATTAAAGCCTTTTCAATTTATAAGAACTTTTTCAAATTAAGTGTATTGTAATTTCTTCAAAACATCAGTTTGGTCGGTACAGGATCCGAGAGTTTGAGTAATCTGAAGAATACGGGTTTCAAATAGTCGGCCTACATCTTAAAAATAGTAGTTATAGCTGGTTACTCGTCCTTCTTACGGGAAAAAAATGTATTTCCCCAGTTCTTATCGTACCCGACAAACACCACTAAGAGACTATACTTCGTTTCTCATTCTTTTAAAATTCTTTATTTTATGTTTTTTAATCAAGTAACCCGAGACAGGAGCAGCCAGTCTCATCTCACATGTAGTAACAGTGGCAGTGACTGTGTTGGTTGAGCTTTCGCGTCGCGTCGCTTCCACGAAAAAAATCGATATTGAAAAAAAATCCGAAAACGGTTTTTATATATTTATTTGAAGAATATCTGCAAGATGAAGTAGACTGAATATCTCGTTTAATATAGTCGGAAATGGGAAAAATTTACATTCGTTTTTCAAAGGTTTTTTAACGTTTCTTCACCCCTTTCAAGGTTGAATTTCATTAAATCTGAAATTGATTTTTAGGTATTCACATGAAGATTACACCCACCCAAAATCAAACTGATATCTTCATTTGTTACTGAGAAATTAAAAATATAGTAAAATTCAGTAATACTCCATTTAAACGTTTTTAACTCGGGATTTCCAAAAAAATAACTATCTTAGCCTGCACTTACACATAAGAATAAAGTGATTTTCTTCTATTGATTTTCATCAATTTATCTTCAGTAGTTTTTGCTTGGCGTTGATTATGAATCAGTCAGAACATCTTGTTTTAGAGGTGCATATCATAGTGTGAAGGCTAAGCGTAGAGAATTTTACCACCAGTTCAAATTAGGATAACCCACCGGGTTGGTCTAGTGATGAAACCGTCTTTGCAAATCAGCTGATTTAGAAGTTGAGAGTTCCAACGATCAAATCTTAGTAAAGACAGTTACTTTTATACGGATTTGAATTCAAGATCGTGGATACCGGTGTTCTTTGGTGATTGGGTTTCAATTAACCAAAGATCTCAGAAATGGTCGATCTGAGACTGTACAAGACTACACTTCACTTTCACTATTACGTTCATTCATCCTCTGAAGTAATACCTGACAGTGATTCCCGGAGGGTAAACGGGAAAAAAAGAAAAAATTCAAATTAGGATGTCTCTTTCGTGGATAGGTAATATTGAAGAATCAGGTTCAGATATGTAAAAGGAACTTTCAGGCGGTGTGCTATTTCGAACAAACAATATTAAACTGTACGAGCTGCTGTCATAAGAAGCTTATCACCGTTCAACTCATTGTCACGCTATATCTTTACAGTCGCATATTTGAGTTTTTAAAGAATACTGTTGCAGAACTTATTTTACTATCCGTACAAGTTGTATATCAGCCAGAAAGTGAAACCAAATGATCACATAATGAGCCATCAACTGTGTGAAAAAATGTTCGTAAAGATGAAAAATATCATAGAATAACACTGTTTTGGGGATTACAATGGCCCAATTTATTGTAATTATCTGGAAGAACAACGTACAATCAATCGTAAGCATTATTGTGATATGCTAGAAAATGAAGTTAAACTCGTAATATGGAGGGAACAAACTGATTGGTTCTTTCTCGAAAAGCATGATTTCTGTCCCATAACGCTCACTGTCATACCGGTCAAAAGACTCGAAAAGCTATTCAGAAGTCTGGTCTGGAGGTATTTACTTTACAATCCTAATGTAGTAGAATAATATATTTTTGTTTGGTTTTCTCAAAAAAGTTTTTTACGTAGCACCAAGTTTGGCAATAATGAGCTAGTCAAAAGTGTGATTATAAGAATAGCTTAGACATTAAGGTGAACAATTTTTTTTACTAGTGGAATAAGAAACTCACGGAAAGATGAGATAAATGCTTAAATGTAACTAACTTGAAGTTATGTAGAAAAGTATTGTTAATTTCTTTATGTAATAGTTTCCACTTAGCATCAATCTTTAATAGTATGTTCGAGCGCTTCCGGATCAGTAATCCATCCTCAGGAACATGATTGTGTTGTAATTAGAATTAATTACTTAACATATCATTAATTATACTAACTTGAATTTTAAAAACAGAATTATAAATATAACAAGTGATCGTCAAAAGGTAAAATAATGTCAACTTTATCCGTCATATCAGTATGAAGGTCTCACTAGTTATAAACAAGACCTTCATCTCAATTGTAGATAACAATTGAGACCTTCATGCTAACATGACAGATTACGTTAACATTATTTTACCTTTTGACGATCAATTGTTATATTTATAATTTTTGTTTTTAAAATTCAGGTTAGTATAACTAATGATATGTGACGTAATAATCATAATTATAACACATCAATGTTCCTGAGGATGGATTAATGATCTGAAAGCGCTCGAACATACTATTAAAGGTTGTTGGTAAGTGGAAACTATTATATAAATAAATTATATATCAATACCAACAGGCTATGATTAATAAAATTAATTGTTACTTTCATTGAAATTAATAAAATGATAATTTTTCTGCAGCCATTTATATCTTTAATTATACCAACGTAAAATCCTGCGTAATTATCACATTATAAATTACTAGAATAATTTGCTTGAATTATTGATCATAATTTTTTTCTTATTAGCTTTAATTCTTTATAACATTTAAGTATTCATCATATTTTTTGTTGGTTAGTTTGTATTCTGTTTTTAAACAATTTTTTTTTGTAGGAAAGGAGAAAAATACCCATTAAAAAAAATAATAATTTATCTAAACGTTAAACCAAAACATTCCAAAAATTGAAAAAAATAAAATAAAAATATTTCCAAAATAAGGTTTTTGAAATGCATGAATGAATGCAAAAAAAACACAACCACACACTATTTCATATATAGACGCACAACAGAAGGTCACAAAAAAAGAACATAAATAATTACAATAATGGTTTGCCTATGTACGTATATAAAATGTACATAAAAACAAAGCCTAATATTAACACTACTATTCAGGTGTGTAACCGCGTGTAACTGTACATACATTCTATAAACAATCACGTAGAAAACGGTATTATATTGACGTTAAACAGCACCTGTGCCATCTTACAGCTTATTTGTTATTCATGACATTGAATATAAAGTAAAACCTTTACCATATATAAATATATATGTCATAGATTTTAATTTAGAGCTACAATATTGTACTATATATAATTACTTTATAATTATAATTTCTGTTACAGGGTTTTATTCAATTCCTAATTTGGTTACCCATAATATACTTGTAATAGCTATGTAAATGCAATATTTATTATAATAATATGTTATATAATTCTTATTTGAAATTTTAAATATTGACATCAATCTTTCACATTGATTGGAGGTTGTTTACGGAAGTAAAGTTATAGATATAAACCAGTGCTTAACTTTCCTTGAGATTTTTGGATTGTTGAGATTACAAAACACTAAAATTCTAAACGACCAATTAAAAAAAAAAAATTTTGTACCTTTGGATACGTATAATCTGTAAGTATAAATTTCTTCACCCACTCGAAATCCTTTTAAATGGATTTTAGTAATTAAAAGAAGTTTTTTTTACTGACTTTTTTGTAAGTACTCGTAGTGTGTAAGTACTTTTGTGTGTGTGTGTACTCGTACCTTTGATTTCCTACATTAACTAATGTAAGAATTCAATTTTTATTTTAAGTACATTTTCATGAAATTCAGTAAATTTCAATATACTGTTATAAAATATTTTTCCAGACTAAAAGAAATATTTATTAAATATAAGGGTTCATTATGAATTTGTGTAATTTTTAATTACTGATATGGTGATACGATCCAAATCGATTGCTTCTTAATGTTTAGAGACTATAACTGACTCTACTTCATTTTATAATGGTTATTTTTTTATTTGGCTTTTTTCTGGGTGAAAAATGCTTCGGCATTATCGTCACCTGAATTTTATAATGATGAGTCGATTCTGTTCTCATAATATTCAATATTATGATCAAGTTTTATGTAAATCAGATCAAACTATGAAAAAACATCCCCTATTACCATCTTTCTCTATTTCATCACATTCTGTTTTCAAATAAAGTTTTGTTTTTATTAAATATTTTTAGTAACTGTAATTATTGTGATAGTTTCAGGAAAGACTTCTTACATTTCTGGCCTCAGAAAATATCCATTATAATTTTTTTTTTGTGCAAATTTACCTTAATGTTTGGTTTTGAAGTAGCTGAATGATACATATTCAATATCCAGTGTTTATTTTCAGAAGTTTTATGACAAATCCGTGTCGATTACCACCGACAGTACGATTAAGAAATTTATTCCCTCTTGGTTATATCAGTCAGGAAATGTCAAGGCTAATCCACCCTTTGTTTTCCTCATTCATTGATCAGGGAAAGTCATCATACAAAACTTATTGTACCGATAATGTTCAATAAAAATTATGTATATGAGAAATTTTGAAATCTAATGAATGAGATGACCTTCAAATTTCATCAGTAATGATTTGTCTAACCTTACAAATTTCAGTGTTGATTTCTTGCTTCAGTTCTTTAATACAAGAAAAGATCATTCAAAACAATCTCTTTTCAGTCCGATAAATTTCAGTAATTTTGTAAGTACTCGTAGTTTGATCAGTATCTCACAGTAGTTTTTTTTTCTTTCTTCTCCCACGGGCCGTATCCTGCAGTTGTACACAGTTGCAGTATTACACAGTCCAAGGGGGAAGTGTCCATTACTCTAACGGGCCTCCACGTCTCGGCCTGCCGGTCGGATCTCACTTTGCGCCCGCCTCAAACCCCCAGGGTAGGATCCACCAGGCTCGACTATGCCGTCCCGGGGTCCCTACTTCGGGAGCCGGGACTCGGTCTTTATGCCAGTGCCTCTAAAGGGAACACCCCGAGTGGAGCATCCCCGCCGGGACTCGGTCTTTTTCGTTCGGGAGTGCGAGAGCCCTGTGCCTTATCGCTACCGCCCATTTGTGCAAGAACTTGCGAACGGCAGCTCCGCAGTAGTTAAAAACTAAATAAATATTGTTTTAAACGTAGGTACACTACGTCGATCATATCACTGGAAGGATTTGTGGTTAAACAAAATGTACTCCCACTTGTCGAGACGGAAAGGAAATGTGGAAAAATCATCAAATGAAATTCGATTCTACACTTACATTTTAACCTAAATATATTTTCTATGTTCTACAACCTTAATTATCTATTTTATACATTCTAATATTTTTCTTTCTCTATTGCTTTTTACCACATTGATTTTCAAACCCACCGCCTACATACTGATTTGATTACATACTATTGATTTTTAGGCCCACCGCCTACATTGAGAATCAAAACTTTTCCAGCGCCCCTAAAATTTTTAAACTTATCACCTGTTAAAAATAGTAATTGCTATTGCTCTTTTTAACAGTATTAAAAACAGTAGTCTTAAAAACAGTATTTACAATTATTGTTTTTAAACGTGGAATTTCCTATTTCTGAGTTTAAAATTACATTTTAAATGAGAGCAATTCTCTCTTGATTTTTTTTAAATTTGATAATTTTTTATCAAATTACTTCAAATTACTGTCAAAAAGTAGAATATTCAAGGTTTATTTTTTTTTATTCATTTCACTCTAAGTTTTTTGGTTGCAAAGTTAAAGTAGTTAGAATACAATCAATTTTTATCGTGAACTTTAGGTGTCCCTTTATTTTTTTTTGTACTAGCGTGTAGGTTGTAATTTTAGTTTGAAGTATCAGGAAACCATTATTTTTGCGTTGTTTTTTTTTTTTTAATCAGCCATTGCCTTCCCTGAACGCCCCCAATTTCCTGTTGACCTTCTATCACCCCCTAGAAGGCCTCCAGCGTTCCAAAGGGACGTTATCGCCCTTTTTAAGAACGAATGCTCTAACATTAAATGACTAAAATTAACAAAGCCTGGATATCTTTATATATGGCCCACTAACGCTGTCGTTTCTTTTTGTAAAATTCTGCAACAAATCTTTCCTCTTTTATTTGTCTTAAGACATCTTCATTTTGAATTTCAAGTCATCCGATCTAATTTTTAATATTTTCCTACAAGTATCAATTTAAAGACCTTTATTTTTCCGCTATGGTCTACATTTCACTTTCATGAAGGCTACACAACGTTTTTCAAAAAATCTTCCTAATTCTTAGTTTTATATTTATGCCTGAAATCTTTCATTCTTTACGCCAACTTCATTTTAATTATTGTATTTCTTCATTCATAATTTGTAACTTTAATAACGAAAAATATTCTCCTACTTTTGGGGATTGTATTTCCAAAGTTTAGTAATTAATTCCCCATTTTTTTTCATTGTGTTAGATTTCATTAGTTTGTTTTCAGACTGAAATTTCCTTGCTATTAAATCCATGCAACTATTATTTCTTCTAATTCGTGTTTAGTGCTTGGCAAAAGAATAACATCAATAGTGAATATGTATATCCTAATTTACTATCCTTGTACCTCTCAAATTTTTCCTTGAATTCCTATACTGCTCCTATTTAAGTAAATCATAAATAATTTACAATAAAAAATTTTTTTTTCACGTTCAAAAAATCTTTTTGAAATTTTTTATCATATAGACGTTGGCTGTTAGTTTTGGTCTATAACTCTGAACACTGTTGACGGATTTCTTTGAAACTTGGTAGACAGCCTTCGAGGTTAAAGAAACTCAAGTTTTGCAAAAATTAGAGAATATATTTTTTAAAATTATTTTTGGCTTTCTTGCTTTAGAAAAGGCGTTAGTTGAGTCTTTCCACCGATATATTTTACATCAATAGGCGGTCAAACCATTAAAAACTTTTTGTCCTTTTCACTCCAATCATGAGTATCATTAAAAAAACATGTTTTAATTTTTATATGATTGTTTAAAATTGCTTTTTAAAATTTTTAAAATCGTAATTTTTGATAGTCCTTACATTTTAGAATTACTTGAAAAAAAAATTAGCCAAAATATTTCACCTTCTTCCTACAAAATTAAAATTTTTTTATATAGAATTATTTTTAATCCTTTGTATTTTTTAAAAACATTTTGATATCATTATAAAAAATAAAAAAACCCTTATTGGAACTATTTGACTACATATACTTATGCATTAATCAAAGAAAAAATAAATTAAATTTTTTCTAATTTTTACTTGCTTCTACAAAGTAACGGAAATATTGTGACTGAGACAAATGTCGGTTTTCAGATTTCAACGGAAATATCCATTTTGACTATCCCTGAATCCATTTTGACTTGTTTCGGCGTGACGTCTGTACGTACGTATGTATCTCGCATAACTCAAAAACGATTAGCCGTAGGATTTTGAAATCTTGGATTAGGACTGCTGTAACATCTAACTGTGCACCTCCTGTTTGATTGCAATCGATTGAATCAAAAGTGTCCAAAAAAGCCCAAAATTCCAAAATTTGGATTTTTTACTTTCTCTTAACTGCAATAATAAGCCCTTATCGAGAGCTTTTCAACGATATATCGTAAGTGGTACTTATTTCCATTGGTTCCGAGTTATAACCAGAGAAAATATTAATTAATGAAATATTTGGATCTTACAAGAGGAAGGTACATCGGTTCAAATGCAACTTCATCTCCTTTAATTTTACCTCTTTTTCTTTTTAATTTAATTATATTGATTTATTAATAATTTATTAATCTCTGATTGTAAAAAATTTTTACAATAAATTATAATTCAATAATAACAATAAAAATATGAAAAAATATCAGAAGTTATGAAATAAAATTTTACGTACTTTTCATTTAAAAAAATGTGTTTATGTAATTTAATTGGCGTACAAGGAAGTCACGTGGTGCAATCAGATTTTTTATTTTTTAAAACTTACCTACAAGATAATACTGGTTCTGTAAAAGAGAGTATAATAAAAAAAAAAAAAAGTGAACAGGAGATTTACAAATAAATGGATGTTAAATTAATAAAAATTTCAACAGAAACTTTATAAGGTTTTATCTCGTTCATCGAATTAGGTTTGCTGAAAGAGTTTTGTGTTCTGGTAAAACACAAACTGCAAATAGATTTTTACTGCAGGTGACTAATTAGGGTTAGCGATTAATAGAGTCTGTAACAGGGATTTAAATAAGTGATTTTTTTAATAATAATTTTGTTAATATTTCCTAAAATTATCAAAAATACTACGAAAATTTCTATTAAAAAAAAAATAAAACAAATTTTTTCAAATATAGTTTACAAAAAACTATTAAAAAATAAATATTAAAGCTTTATTAATAAAATCCTATTTAATTTAGTTCTCAGAAGCGACAATATTTTATTAATTCACGCTTTTTAAGATATTTTTTTCTTATAATTTAATTAACTTTATATGCATAGCAGTTTGTAGTTATAACCAATGAATTTAAGTGCTTTATAAGATTCATTTAATAAATTATAAAACAAATAACTATAATACTGAATTAATATAGTAATCTTTTCCGAAAATAAAATAATGATTCCTAAGAATAACAATCACATCATGCCAGACTTTCTATGAGAAATTAATAGTTAATATTATTTATTAATTATATTTTTCAAGATCTAAATATACATTTCCAATACTCAAAGTTACAGACGATATTCAACCCTACAAGTGATATCGTCACTATATTTAACACTGGTTATATGGGAAATATAATTATTCTCAAACAAATTTATTTTATATTAGTGGCTTTTGTAACTCAGATGTTCTACAGTCGTCTTAGCCGTAAAAAAAGATTAGTGTAAAGAAATAAATTGAATATTTCCTTTTTATTAAATAAATATTAAAAGCAAGAAAACACTTTGCTACTTCTCAGTGGAAAATAAAGCATGATAAGAGAGATTTATTTTGCATACAATCAGGTTCACTTTTAGACTTTTTAAAAAGTTTAAATTTATAAAAATACATTTTTCACATATTAAAATGAAATGTTGCAATATATGTTTACAGTGGGTTGGAGAAAAAATTGAATAATAAAAGGATTTGTACTGGTTAACAAACATTGCTATTATAATTTTTGGATAAAATAATGTTTAGAACTCTCAATCTTTTTTATGCTAAAAATGAATTCTTGTCTTGATGGTAGTCAGTTTTTGTGACTGATAAAATTTCCAGTTTTATAATGGTGTATAGTATATAGTTTTAACAACATTAAGGGGCGGAATCTGTGTTAGCTATCGAAATTTCTTGTGTTACAATTGATTGAAAGTTTTATTCTCGTATTATGATTGGTTTAACTTTACTACTTTATCATTAACTGTTTCTTTTACAGTTCTGATTGGCAGTAAGTGACTTCTTTATTGGTCAATGATTTTCGTATATTGGATTGGTTATTAAAATAGGTTATTCTGATTTGTTATTCATCGAATTAATCTTTGAGGGCGGTGAAACTGAAGTGTAATATCTGCGATAAGCAAGGTTGAATGTGTATTTTCATTGTTTTTTTATCAGCATTTCTATGGGAGGACTATGGCGGTTGTTTCATTTAGTATTGTTTATACGAACGTTGAGAGTGTTTTGAAGGGGCTAGTGAAGAAAAAGTTTCAGGAATTTTAGAATTATTTAAAACCAATTAATATTGGAACCTTAATCGATTACTGATTATTACATCAGCTTCAGGCATTAAACATTTTATGGAAATCTATAAACTAGGTTTAATTTAATCCAAATTAAAATCCAAAAAATTACTAAATTAAAAATTAAAATAAATAAAACTCCATATTATTACAAAATTAATCTATTCATAAATAATCCAAGAGATTTAAAAAAAAAATTGGAATACATTAATAACCTTCCTAAAACTAGTTTTTTTGGAGAAATTTCATATATATATATATATATATATATATATATATATCATTAATAATAAACGTATAAAAGAACAAATCAGATATGATAATGATATTTTATTCAAGAAAATTCTACAATAATCATTAATTATTATGTTGGCTAAGTGAATCAATTTATACTGCCTAACTGTTGTAAACATCTTACTGACAAGACGTTTTTCTTTTCACATTGACTTATTATAACTATTGAGTCAACTGTTAAGAACATAATAATTTTAAATTTCATTTTCATTTTATTTCATAATTATAAAAATTTATATGCACAACTGTAAAATTCATAAAAAAGTCTGTATTCCGTGTTGATGTAGGAATAATCCGAATGCGTTTGAATAATTAATACATGCAATTTTTCGTGGATATTTTAAGTGGATATTTTATTTTCATATAGATTTTTAAACGATTTACGCATGCATTTTTACAATTACCCATTAAAATATGCATGTGTTTGAAAATTAAATTGATATGAGTATCGTGAAACGTTACTTGGTTTGATATTTTAAAAGGATTGAAAATTTATTGTGAGATTTCATTAATTTGTAAAATTTTTCTCGAATACATTTCAGATTATGACTTTCAAAAAATAATGTCCAATTCGTTATGTCATTTATTTTAGTAATAAAAACCATTACATTTGCAACGTGAATTGTGAATTGAATATATTTATTCTTGTCTTTAAATGCAACACGAGATCTTGCCTTAATTTTCTGCAACGTGATTACAGGTAATAAATCCCCACAAAGAAAACCGTTCTGATACGTTTTGCTATCAAATATTTCAGATATCTTGTATAATTAAGATTCAGGAGATCATCAAAAGAGATGGAATGTGATATTGTAACTTTTAATTATCGGAATAAAAAGGGAGGAATTTCAAATGAAAATAAGAAAATATTAAATTTGAAAGTTATAGAAATTAAGAGAGAATTCATGAAACGGTATTAAAAAAAAATTAACTGTCAATTTTTAATTGGGTTAATGGTATTTACACAGTATATTATTATCAATCTGTGCGCATATATGACACTAATTCTCTTGCTTTTGTGAGAAAATTAAATTAAATTCAGCTCAATTAAATTAGTTTAATGTTTTAACCATTAACAGTATTACATAACAACTCTTTTTTCGCTCGTATAATTATTAAAATTAACCTTCTTCTCCTCGATAAAGTAGTTCAGACATAATTGTGTAACATGTTATATTAACAATTTTATCTTCTCAAGGGAGAAAACAACCGGTTTGAATCCCTCTTCGATTGTACAAACGATAATTTGCGTAATACGTTAAATACAATAAATTTTAATAATTTATATTTTTATTGCAGTATTATTTTCTAATATGACATTTGCATCGGATGTTACTTCAGTATGTTTTTAGAATTGTATAAAAAAATAAAAGACAGTTTTCAATTTGACACGTATTTTCCTTATGCACAAATCACCCTGTTTTGTTTTATTCCGGGTAATACTTCATTAGTTTACTATAAAAAGAATTACTGCTAAATAGCAGTCATCTAAAATTTTGGGTATCGTATTTTTGGAAATGTCAACCTTTCAAAAATCCCTTTCAAAAAAATTCAAAAATGTTACAGGATTTTTGGAAGATATTTGTAGGGTACCAGGCCCGTGTTGTGAGTGATTGCGTCTTGGTGTTTCATCCGGAGGTCCCGAAATCGAATCCCGATCAGGCATTTCATTTTTACAAGCTAAAAAATTGCAATTCATCTCATCCTCTGAAGCAATATTTACCAATAGTCCCGGAGGAAAAACGAAAAAGAAAAAAGTTCATATAGAGTGTTGTCCTGTATTTTGATTAGTATCTCCGGACTGGCTCAACAACAATTCTTCGGAAACTACTCAAAAATATCCATGTATGGTGTATTTAATTTCGGACCAAATTAAGAGAAAGACGTAGTTTTCGCTATTTTAAATTTTGATTTTTTGTTCAGTGGTCGTGTAAATGTGAGCTTTAGTAAGGTTAAAGTACTTATTAAATTGTTAAAAATCGATATCTTTAATTTGATTGGATTTAGCTATGTGGGGTTATTCAAAATTATTTTTAAATAATTTTTACTTGTATCTCAAAAATCACAAATCACAAATATTTGGCTATATATATATATATATATATATATTATATTTTAGTAAAATTCAGTTTTTTATTAGCTTATTGAATATGATTTTGGGGTCAAGATACAGTGGAGCACGTAGTGTTTTTTTTTGCACGAGTTGGAGAGACTTAAGGCCCGCGGCGCAGTAGTGTGGATAATGTCATAAGTGTGATGTTGAGTGACGAAGATGCTTGGACGAAAGTAACAAGGCAGCAGTGGAGAGAGTTGCAGGGAGGCTGGAAGTCTGCAGTTGACCTAAGACGGAGCGACCGATGCCGGATGGCTGTGAGCGGCCAGCCTTAGGGGTTGGGAGGCGGGGCTCGTTGGAGTTGTTGTTCGCCGATGATCCCCTGGAGACGTGGCTCTGACTATTCTAATTTGGTGACAAGAGCGCCCGGGTACATACTACGTACATACCATGTGAATTAGGTTTGGCCCCTGCGTGACTATTACATTAGTGTATGTAATACAAACTGGGGATATGCTGGAAAAATTTTGAAAAAATTGAATATAAAGAAACTATTTACCCTACCTCCTAGAGATACTGACCCCAAAATTTTACCTACCAATTTTCCTACATACATGATTCTCTGAACAAAATTTAATCAAAATAGGATGATCCAATCGAGACTTATTAAGCTTCAAACACGCCAACACACGTACATGAAAAAAGGGGGAACACTATAGTTTTGGTGGCTGGGTTATGAAACATCCAGAAATGAAAAAAAAGTCATACCCCAATTTTTTACTGATTACCATACTCTCCTTCTTGCAACATCTCCTTTATTACATATAGAGCATATGTAATAGAACTGTATTACATGTAGCTCTAATTAATATGTATATATGTATATGTATATATATATATATGATTTGGTGAAACATTAGATTATTTAATATTAATTGATAATTACAATTTAGAATCGTAATTTGGGATTTTCTAGTTTAATTTCTGTTTAATTTTATCTTCATTGAAGTAGATTGAAAAATAAACCATCACAAGAACAACATATACGATACACTCGTACACTGAAGTACACATTCCCGATCTATGATAAACTCCAAAAAATTCTTTTAGTTCATTACTCCTCTGATATTATCGGACGTTATTCTCCCAAACTGGGAGTTGATCATCATTTCGTTTATTCGTTTTATTTTCAATAATTTATCTTGCCAATCATTTAATCGCTTGTTGGTTTGATATAATTCTTCCGATCTTAATTTGTGTACATGATTTCTAGTTTTCAAATTTTCTGCCTCTTTATAACCCTCTCTTAATCTTTTCATTATTACTTTGGTTTTAACATTTTCTTCCTCTTTATATTTATTATCTTCTTTTAATTTTTTTATTCTTCCTTGTTCTTAACACTTTCTTCCTCTTCAAATTCATCTTCTAGTGGTTTATTTTGCTATATTTCTTCATGTTTTCTTTCTTTTTCTTGTATGATTGTTTCTTTTTCATTTTTGATTATTCACCAAATAATCCAATTATATGAACAGAATATTTTACACCGTGAGGTCGAAATTAACATTTATAACCAGTACATAGGAATTCATTAAACGGAATAGTTTAATTATTATTAACTTTTATTTATACGACACACCAGAAATCTGAAATTTTTGTTCATCAGCAATTCACGAATATACGAACAATACTGATCTAATAATCGAGTAATTTAGATTTTGGACTTTTTCTTAACTGCAACAATAAGCCCTCATTGAGAGTTTTTCAACGATATATCACAAATGGTACTTATTTTCATTGGTTCCAGAGTTATAGTCAAATAAAGTTTTAATTAATGAAATATTTGGATCTTAGGGGAAAGCACATCAGTTCGAATCAGACTTCATCAGTAACGGATTTACCATAAAGCAAAACAAGCAGCTGCTTGAGGCCTTACTTTGACAGGGGCCTCGAAGTAAAACATTTTGAAAAATAAAAGTAAAATTAACAAAAAATAAAGAATATTTTTATAATACTTTACGTATTACTTTTATAACTTATGTATAATTGTAATTGCTATCTTCAATTATGTAAAAGCTTCATTTATATTTATAGCATAGATTATAATGACAGTATATTTTAAAATTGGTTTGTCATGCAAACCATTTTTTCCCGCGCGTAATTTCCATGTGTAACAAAAAGATGGCACCTTGGTCAAACGTTTTGTTCGTCTTTGTCTAAACCGGCAGAGATTCTTGAAGCATCTTGTTTCATTGCTTGAGTGAAAGATACAAGGTATATATTCGAATCATACTATTTAAAAATTCAAACGAAAAATAAAATTCATTAAAAAATGTATCAGGTTGTGTTTGATTATTTCTGTTATCATAACCTATATGTTTATCAAATGAAATTTTGTAGGATAATAGGAAATTGGAACTTCCAAGGTGGTCTCATAGGGGAAGGGGGGCCTCTCAAAAAATCGATTTGCTTGGGGCCTCGTCCAAGGTAAATCCGGCTTCATCTGGACTTCATCTCCTTTTTTTTTAACTTTTTTTTTTAATTTAAATATATTGATTTATTAATAATTATTAACTTCTTGATAGTAAAAAAAAATTGTAACATAAGTTATAATAATTCAATAATAACAAAAAAATATGATAAAATATCAGACGTTTTTGATGAAATAAAATTTTATATACTTTTCATTTTAAAAAATGTGTAAATATAATTTAATAGGCGTACAAGGAATTATGTGTTGTCCACACCAGATTTGTTTCAAGAATTTAATAGATTTCATCCATTTACAGATTACCTATTACACCAATTTTTTTAACTCTAAATTAAAATATTCCTGAGGAATTATATAAAATTTTGATCAACATTGTATATACAAATATATGGTTTTATATTAACCACCACATCCATAAAATAAAATTTTATAATCCATTGTTTTTGGTTCTCTTTTTATTTAGAGTTTCACATAACAAAAATACAAAAATCCTGGGTAAATATTTTATCAATAGAAACACTTTCATTCTGTTGTTAAAAATTACAATCGCCCAAAAAACTGAAAGAGGAAAATTTCGATGAATTTATACATGAAAATATTTTGTTTGATTTTTTTAAAATTATTTAAAACTATAAATTATAATAATAATTATTATTATTATGAGATCATTTTTATCAATCTGCACTTATAGATCATCAACTGAAATTACAAGATTTCATGTTTTCTTAATAAATGAGATCTGCTCGAAAAGTATTGTGTTATGATATAAGGTCAATAGGAACTTTAAAAACTGATATAATTTGTTCCTGTCTTCTGCTTCCGGTGATGCTATCGATAAAGACCTGAACGTATTTATTTGTTTCTATATAACTAAAACATATTTAGGTGTAGTTCAATAAATAAAAATTAACACAATGCACATTCCTATGTAACCTATTAATTACAACGTTTCTTTTTTCATATTTATATCACGCGTTTCGATCAGTTTGACATTTATAATGTAGACGTAAAATTTGCAAAATGTAAGCCGCTTAAAAAGGTCTTGTTAGGAATATGATAATCAATTTTCATATTTTAAAAGGTCACATAAAACTTTTTCCAAATAGCATTTATTTCATTAAACAGTGAACACGAATTTCTTTTTTAACAATACTAAACATCTGTCATTTATAATTTACATATTTTATTTTAAAAAACAGTAACTTTGTGATCTGTGTTTAAAAAAAAAAAAATATTTGTTCTATTTTATCAGTATTTAGTTTTTCTTAAAAAAATATTTTTGATTAAATAAATAAATTACATGTGTGTGTGTTTTGATAATAAATTGCATTTTTTAAATATCTACGTTTGAAAAATATTTCAATATTTTAAGTCAATTTTTTTCTCGATTTACTCTTAAATTTTATGAATTGATGCTTTTCTTTATTTAAAAAATTAGTTTAAATCATAATACTCGCTTCTTTTTATACAAAAGACAAAAAATAAAATCTGTACATTTAACATTATAGTGAAATAATTTTTTATATGATAATCCGTTAGTCTGGTATCCACCGGTTTCTATTCGTTGATATTCAAATCATTCAAGAGATTTTTTTCTTTTTATATCTACTCATCTATGTATAGGTGTTAGTATGTTTGTGTGTGCTGACGTATAATTCTTTAGCCAATATTAATATCGTTTTATAAAAATTCCTATCGTTAAAATTTAATGATGTTTAAACAAACATACGAGTATATAAATTCCCAAATAACCTCTCGTAAATCAAAAATTCATCATAAATTATTAGGAGAAAAAAGTAGAAATCAATATAATAATTTGGTAACAGAAAATAAAGTAGATTTAATTTAGTTAATTTTTTTTCAGATCCCATCTTATAAATATGATCGTGATGCGTGCTGAAAAATAAAATTGAATATAACAGTGAATCATAAAACCATAAATTATTGAAAATGATCAGTTAATTGTTACGATATACTTTACTTTGGTTCTTCAAGGAGGGTCACCAGTATGTGAATTTTATTTTGTTTATATGAGTCAATAATTATATTACATACAAGGAAAAAAGCGGGCCTACAGCCCGCCTCCAAATTGTTATATGGTTTACGTTTCTTTACACATGATTTTGTTAAATGTTTTTCCCAATTTTAGCTAAATAACGTTCATGAATTTAGGATATTAACAAAAACAAAAAACATTTAAAACGAAAATCTTCACAATTCTGAACGTTTTCAGCTGTTTCTTGACTTGTGATTAAAAAATCACAAGTCAAGAAACAGCTCTAAACATCACTCACTCACTCTAAACATAACGTTTTCGTTTTTTTCCCCAAAATATAAAATATTAATATAAAAAATATAATTCATAATAAATATATAATATAAAAATAATAAATATAATATAAATAATATAATACCTAAAATATAATTTTAAATAAATCGTTCGTATCAAGAAGTATAAATCGTTCGAAGGAATTAATAGTTCGTGCGCTGCGCGCAGCCGACCGGCGCATCACCATTTGTCCGCTCTGCGCCAATAGCGGCTAAAGTAAAAATCTGATGTGGACACCACATGACTTCCTTGTACGCCTATTAAATTAAATATACACATTTTTTTTTAATGAAAAGTACATAATATTTTATTTAATTAATAAGTCCTGATATTTTTTCATTTTCTTTTATTGTTATGATTGAATTATTATTCATCGTAATTTTTTTTACAATCACCGGTTAAAAAAAGGAGATGAAGTGGGATTTCAACCGAAGTGCCTTCCCTTTGTAAGATCCAAATATTTCATTAACTAAAATTTTATTTGGCTATAACTCTGGAACCAATGAAAATAAGTTCAACTTAATGATATACCATTGAAAGGCTCTCAACGAGGGCTTATTATTATTGTATTGAAAAAAAGTGCAAAATCCAATTTTTTTTTATTTTGGGCTTTTTTGGGCACTTTTGGTCCAGTTGATTGTAATCAAAAGGGGAGGTGCACAACTAGATTTTACAACAGTCGTAAATCCAAAATTTCAATATCATACGGTTAATCGTTTTTTAGTTATCCGAGAAAAATACGTACGTACAGACGTCACACTGAAACTAGTCAAATGGCTTCAGGGATGGTCAAATTGAATATTTCCGTTGTAATCTGAAAACCGAAATTTTTCTCGATCACAATACTTCCTTTAGTTTGTACCAACGCACCGTGCATTTTTATGGGAAAAAATAATTTATCTACCCGCAAATACGTATTTATTTTTATTTATTTAAATGATATGAATTAAAAAAAAAATTATTTACGTCTATGAGAAAATAATGCATTATTACAATTTATTTTAACATTTTTCAATGTTTATTATGAAAAAGGTTTTACAAAATATTGTCCTTTAATGATATTTCAAATCAATTTATAATATGACATGTATCATCTGTAATCATTATAGTTTTTACATGTAGTTCATTTTTGTATAAATCAATGGAGATATAACCCGCGCTCGCGCACACGAGAGAGAATGAAGGAAAAATAATATTTACTGGCTGATTTTTACCCTCCAGTAAGATTGAATAAGATATTGAATTTTTCTTATCAAATATTGAAGTACAACACGATAGAGTAAACAAAGAAAAATGGTTATGTATATATTACATTGATAGGAAGGAAAAATACCCCTTATTTTAAAAAAATAAAATATTTTACTTGCCCACAATTCTTAGATAGATTCCCAGTTTGAAAAATTAATAAAAATAAAAATTATTTTTACAAATTTTTATTTTCGGTTTTGAACTTCTTAGAAATTCTTTTTAATATAAAAAAAGTATTATTTTTATGAGAAATTTCCATTTTTAAAATTGTATATTGTTTTAGGGAAGAATATGATTACTAAAAACTGGCAATATAATTATGTGAAAAGTTGATAAATAACCATTTTAGATTGAATATTTCCAGTGGTTCTAACCCCGTTCGTTTGCAACGTAATATGATATATGCACTATCTAGCCTTGCTGTGCATTAAAATTAAATTGAGCTGCTCTTCAGAAATAACACAAGGCAATGCCAAAGAGGATAAACATATGTTATTTGAATTTTCCGGACTTTAAATTACTAACACACATTTATCATGTAAATTCGCTAAATCTTCGCATCATATTTATATAACATATATATATATATTTATATAACATATATATATATATATATATATATATATATATATATATATATATGTATATAGTATAATACACTATTAAATCCATCATGAAAACAAAGTAAATTGTAAATAAAAATGTCGACCAAATTTCTTCATTAAAATTATATATTTGGGCAATACTTAAGAGTTATCTGGAAATGTACGACCGTTAAATTAATCTTCTTAAAGGTTTGCACATATGCAGAATTCAAGGTCAATCGGTATTTTATATTGTTTGCTGTAATTTATTTTTTCCCGAGTAACAATATAAAAAATAAATATATTGTAATAAAGCTGTTATAATGGATTCCTACCAATTAACAAAAAAGTAATAGAAAATATAATAATCGGAGGAATCCAGAACGGGGCAAACAGAAATCCTTTTAGTGAAGGTAACAGGTTCGTTTAACAATCGTCTTTTGTAATACTGATTACTGATACACCTAAACAGATGTCTTTCCGTGAGAAGAGTTACCGGACCAAGGTTTATAATTTCATGGGAAAATGTGAGGATGGTCGATCAATCTCCGGCTTCGAGATACTCATGCTTCAAGCTTCGAGTTAAATTGTTTGGTCCGGCAGGTAAGCAGGATTGGAGTATAAATACTCCGAGGAAGATCAGTTGAAATGAGTACTGTGAAATCTGTCTAAGCGAGATATTATGATGATAGTCAGTTCATAAATGGCAAAATATGCGGGATTAGTCTATGGGTCCATCTACCTTTGTCAGTGGCATCCCACCTCGTCTGCCAATCATTCAACATGATCTCAAAAGATTGTATTTTGTCACCACAAATTCTTTTACGATGTTCAGCAAGTTGTTTTAACGTATCATTCGGGCAACCAGCATAGCGGGTTCGGTTGAAACTGAACTGTATGCAGCTGCTACCCTTAAAGCCATTCGACATTGCATACATTCCAGAAGTCGGCAATTACGTTTTATGTTGATAACCCTGTGACACACCGGTACTTCCTATGAGAGAATAGAATTAACAACATGTGCGTATAGACGCCACTTAGATGTACGCGGGCCAGTGCCATTCGCCATCAGTTTACTTAGATCTCTGACTGCCCGTTCTGCACATAGACATACATATTTTGTGTGCCTCGTAAAGTACCTCCGGGTGTCCATCCAGATCCCGACATATTTAACCGCATTCCTAACTTCCACCCAGAGCCCGTTCACCTATAGATCATTATCCAGAATTCTGCACCCACCTGTCATGGGCAACAAGGACGTTTTCTCTGGACGCAGACAAAGACCTTTGTCTCTCATCTAGTCTTGAATTTTCGTCACCGTCTCTCCTGCAATCCTATTTACTTCATTCTCAGTTCTCACTGTAGGCAGTATAGAAATATCATCAACATATGCTAAGTCTGTAGCTCCTGCCGGGAAGTCCGTGCTGAGCAACCCATAATGTACCATATTCCACAACATTGGACCCAACACGGACCCTTGCGGAACACCACACGTGACTTTGAATCTTATTGTCCTATCCTCTATTATATAGGTTAAAAAACGTTTGGATAGATAATTCTGGATCAGTCTTTGCAAACAGCCTCATATTCTTTTACCTCTGACAGCCGTGAAAATCGAGTCCCATTGAAGGGAGCCAAAAGCGTTACTTACATTTCATGTAACCAACACAGGTATTATTTACCTGGTCCTCCGTGTTCCAGCAGCACCCTGGTCCGACCTATCAATAACAAAATTTTCCGCGTCAACTGTAGATCTCCTTCCATTAAAACCGTATTGGTTTTCGTATCAAAAGTATTAGGCTTCCGGATCAAAACTGTTCTGGTTTCTTTCCATGACCTTGGAATTTCTCCATTTATTAATATGTTGTTCATTAATTTAAGAATGATCACCTGTATCATCTCTATGATAATCTTGATCACTTCAACAGGGAGACCATTTGGTCCTGGACTCTTTTTTGGCAAATAGTTCTTCTATCTGGAAAGGCTCTCTTTATCTCTTTGACGGCTATAAAATCCCTCTGTGGTTCAGGAGCCGCCGGAAACAGGGCAGGCACACAATTCGTACCCTCTCTTCTGTAAGTATCGGCAATCTTTTACTAAGTCGTTTTAACAATTAAAATAATAATAATATATATAGTTTAGTTTTGTAGGATCAGTGTTTGTGACTACCTTGTACCTCTTCCCCAGGGAAGAGGTACAAGGTAGTCACAAACAGTTTCCATGCTTTTTCTTTGTCTCTTTAATCTTGTAGCAATATAAATTTCTGGCTGCAATGTAATCTCGATGTACAACTATCCTTTCTTCTTCAATACCTCGTCTCGCAACTCACTGATATCGGCGTCGAGCCGACCACGACGTTGTCTGATTGCAGCCAGTTCTGAAATCCGCTAATACGCATATCTATTAGTAAGGCATGGAACAACCACTTTAGCTGCCACATTCACCTTTAATTATAGTATAAAATTCTTCCGGAGAGACCTTTCCCCAAGGGATTCGACCTATTGCTTCAGCGAACCTTTTGCATCCAGAAATCGTTGTAATCATTCTTTGCGGAAGCCTTCTATTTTCCACTCTATTTAATTCGTAGGTTACCATATAATGGCCTGACATGCTCTCTTCCTGCATAAATCTCCAACCCCGATAATCTCCTAAATAGTTATCGGACACAAAAGTTAAATCTATTACCGAAGTTGATAGAGCCCTCTGGAAGTTGACTGCTTCTTCGTTCAAACACGCCACGCCTCAAGAGTTAATCTGCCAGTAAATTACCACGTATATTACGCACATTACCCCCGAATTCCGGTGACTTTGCGTTGAAATCACCGGCCATAAGAATATTTCTGCCTCTGTGCTGACGAACCACTTTTTCTAAAGCATCCAGAAATCCAACAAAATCTTCAGTTGTAGTATTTGGGGAGTGGTAACAAGAAATCAATACCACATCCACCAAATCCGCCCAAACAAAACCAGAGCCGTTACCATTTCCAGCCACCGGAACCCGGGCCACCGGAAAACCAATAGCGGCATCCATACATCTGTCAATGACCCATGTGGGTCCAGTCACAGCCCCTCGATTTGGTTCGGAAAGCAGGATAATCTCTACATTATTTCTGAACGTTAATTCCCATGTCAAATCAACGGACTGTCTAAACCGGTTAGTATTTAATTGCGATATCTTCATTATTTTTTATTACACTCCACAGTTTTGTGGCCCTCCGAATCACATATAGCACATACTCTGGGGAATTCACACTGCGCATGCCTATGCCCTTCTCTGCCGCAACGAAAACATAGTTTAGTTCTAGAAATGGTTGACTTGAGACTGTACAAGACTACACTACACTTACAGTCATACATATCATCCTCTGAACTAAATCTCTTGAGGGTGATTCCAGGAGGCTTTCTTTTTCCTGTTTAGCCTCCGGTAACTACCGTTTAGATAATTCTTCAGAGGATGAATGAGGATGATATGTATGAGTGTAAATGAAGTGTTAGTCTTGTACATTCTCAGTTCGACCATTCCTGAGATGTGTGGTTAATTGAAACCCAACCACCAAAGAACACCGGTATCCACGATCTAGTATTCAAATCCGTGTAAAAATATCTGGCTTTACTAGGACTTGAACGCTGTAACTCTCGACTTCCAAATCAGCTGATTTGGGAAGACGCGTTAACCACTAGACCAACCCGGTGGGTTGATTCCAGGAGGCTAAACAGAAAAAAAGTATAAATTAATAAATTTTGTTCAGAGATACACAACTATACTAATCCTCATTGAAGTTTTTACATAATGTCTAAATTTTGTTAAATATATTTTTTTTAAATTTAAATGCAATTTAAACTTGCATTGTGTTTGATGCAACAGTTTTCAAATAGAGTGATTTTATACACTTTTTTCGTTCATTGGCAAGAGAGGAGTTTCTTTTAATAGTTAATTAGAACTGATTGATGTAGTTTGGGCATTTAGGGATACATCGTGTATACATCTGTGTTAAGTTTGGTTTTATAAATATGTTGTTTGCTATTGGTTGAACAAAACTAATTTAAAGGCCTTTTGGATCAAAGGTTTTATTCATTTAAATCTATGCCATTTAATGGTGTTGGCCGGGTTAGTCTAGTAGTGAACACGTCCAAGCAAATCATCTGATTTCGAAGTCGAGGGTTCTAAGGTAAAATCTTAGTAAAAGCAGTCACTTTTATACGGATTTGAATACTACATCGTGGATGACATATTCTTTGGTGGTTGGGTTTCAATTAACTACACATCTCAGAAATGATCGACTGAGAGAGACTGTACAAGACTACACTTCATTTATATTCGTACATATCGTCCTCATTCATCATCTGACGGTGATTCTGGAGGCTAACCAGAAAAAGAAAAGTTAAGTACACACACACACACACTATATATATATATATATATATATATATATATATATATATATATATATATAAAATACAAATTATAAAGAATTAATAGAAAATCCTTATCCAAATTTACTGAATTAACATGTTTATGCTGTATTTAAATGATAGCTGATCTGCGTAAAATTGTAATGACGTCATCCGGATGGTCCCGACTTTGAATTCTTTAAGGCTTTGCATTTTTCATACAATAAGCATTCACTCTCCAAATTCGCATTCATAAGTCTTGACTTATCTGGTAAATAAAAATAAAAATATGGTTCATGTTTTAAAATCCATTTGTAATATAATGTATAGTTCTTTAAACTGCCATTTAGATAAATAGAAAAGTAAAGATGTAATACATAAGTAGTAGATTAATTTAGTGCTATGGAGTAGCGTAATTCCAAGAATTTAAACCAGAGTAATTCATCATTATTTTAAACACCGTTGTTATGTATTAAATATACGTTCTGAGAAACATGCTTTATCTAGATATCCTTCTGTATTAAATAGCAGTAAATTTCATGATATAATCTTCCTGTTAATTAATAATACGAGTTATTATCAGTTTAACTATCAAATTATAGTCTACCTCTAAATAACAAGAAATATGATATAGTGGTATTGACATTGTTTTTTTTCCTGTTTTTAGAAGTTGAACAGATATTTATACTCTTACTTCAAAAATGTATAAAATTGAGGAGGATGCATTAGATAAATAAAGATGATTTTTGATGTATATTTTATGCAAGTAATTTTTTTTAATTCTTCATAGATAAATCAATAATACAATATTTAAATTTCAACTATGTAAAATTTACTTAATTAAATTAAAATTTTATGGTAGTGTTTAGGAAATTTAGCATATATTTATCCGTGTAATTATAGTTAATTAAGTTTTTAAAATTAAAGGTAATTAGATAATTTATTAAGAACCTGCTTCAAAAATTGTTTAATTATGATATCTACGTAAAATAATACAGAAATACTTTTTCACAGTGGAATTTTTATGTAGCGCTAATTATTTAAAGATAATTTTAAAAGAAAATTTTTGGTTTTTTTAATTACCGTAAACTACACATTGCTATCGAGCCAACAGTAAAATTTTAATTTTATAGCACATATTATCATAAAAAAGAGTTATTCACTCATAGTCTAAAGAGTGAGTAAAAAATGTATAACTTTTTAAAAATCTTTATACTAACTAAATAGAAAATTAAAGAAAGCTATTGTGGTAAAGATACCACAGTGTTTGATAAATACTTTTTAATTATCTGGTATTAAATTAAATGCCCAGAAAAAATATAAGCCGATCTCCGTGGTGGAGTGGTAGCTTTACGCCTTTCATCCAGATGTTCCTGGTTTGAATCCCGATCAGACCAATTTTAATACTCTAAAAAACTCCATTTTTAAAAAAAAATTATAGCCGATATCAACCAAAAAATATTCTGCGGAAAATTCAGCTAATGATTTTAGGTTTCCGGTTAAAAAAAGTAATGATTTTTTTCTAGAATTTGTATTTTTTTATTGATTATGTAAAAAAGTTATTTCCAGCATAGTTTTTTTTTACTCAAGTTTTTTTAACTTAGCAAACGTTTTTCATAAACTAACGAAGATTTTCTTAGCTTCTCTGATGTTAATTCACATGAAATGTTACCACATTTTTTATTATTCAACAGCTATCAGTCCCATCGTATTTCTCGGAAGGAACCATACCATTCTCGAGAGGAATTTTAATTTAAAAATATTACCCTCGAGAATGGTATACATGCCTGCAAACAGTGATGTATTTTTCATACGATCTTATGCAGTGAGTCACAGCGATGAGCGAGTTAAATTTTGTTGGTCATATGTTAGGTCTATTGGTTAATCGAACGGTATGAACTGCGTTTGTACTCAAAATCAGTCAGTGCATACGTCTAAACTGCGCATAATGCAACAGTGCATAGTCATAAACTAAAATTCTGTCTTTTGAGTATTTCTGCGCAAGGTTTTTTTTATATTTGAACCAATAGTAGGAATTTTCTACACAACCGGATAAATGTTTTCATAAACTAAATTGATAATTTATTATCAAACATGTACTATTTTTTAAAAATATTACAATTTTGTATAAGTAAAAAATCTTTAAAAAAACCTGTGAAAATCAAAAAGTTTCTATTATCACTGATCCCCTGGAGGACCAACTAAAGTACCTTTAAAATAATTTTAATTACGACCCATCAACGTTTATAAGAGCTCAGTTGAAGGCGCAGGTTGAGAATGGAACGCGACTGGCTTGTTGCTACCTACTATATTTTATTGCGGTACTAGTCCCCCTGCAGTGCTCTTAGCAACGCCAATACTTTTTCAGACACCTCAGATAAAATAGTTGCAAGGATACATACTAACACTTAATGTTTATAGTTAGAAAACTTTGATTAGGAATAATTAAATGCACTGAGATTAAAGTGTTTAAATAAACTACTCTACTTTCGGTAGAAGATTTTAACTTCAAACAATTTATAGAATATTATACTTAAGTAAACTTCCAAAATATCTCAACGTTTATTGAAAATCATGTGATAAACGGCTTTTTTTTTTGTTCGTTACAGCCTGCTGTGGACTACGCTAAGAATCAATTTATTTTTTCTTTAACCTCTTTATTCTCTTTCTAGTATTTCCTCATCCTCTCGTATTTAGCTTTTTTTCGTTCGTCTGACCAGATGTTAAATTCAATATTTCTTCTTTTTGCTCAATCTTGGAACCACTTGACATTCTGGACCACTCCCATGTACTTTGTTGTTACGTGCTGATGTCCTTTCACTATTTCCTTGTACTAATCCAGTTTGTGTCATTCTATTTTCTATTAATTCTAAAATTCTTCTAGCTAGTTTCTCCGTGTGTTTTCTCTTGATCTGCATATAGAAGATGGTAACAATCTGTGCTTTATTTGTTGTAAAAACCAAAGAAAGAAGATTTGATTGCAAATACGATAAAAGATTAATTTATTCAAAAATTTTTAATGTAATATCTAGTAAGATTATTTTTATAATACGCACAAAAATTCTACTACAATTCTATTGAATGGAAACATATTAAAGAACGTTTAAAAAAGTACTTTTACGCAGTTTCTAGAAGTACATCAATCGCTGCATGACGTCACACATTCCTTTGTGGGATTGCAAAGCTGGCACTCAACAAAATTAGTACTCCACTGAACAAAAACAGCTAAAATCATTACCAGTATACTACTTCGGATTGCTTTGTTCAATTCTCTGATGGCAATCTTGTCTAAATGTAATTGAAATTTTGTTTTTTAATTGCAAAGCATAACATTTTTAATGATTTAAAAACCTAAATTTCAAAATACAGCTGAAAGAAGGTTTATAAAATTTTTAATAATTAAGCTTGCAGTTAGTTGTAACCATTAAAATACAATATAATTTACTTATATATTTTTCTCAATAAACAACTCATTTTCATTACATCTGTAATGAATAAAAATCAATTTAAGATTCTGAAACAGGTAACTTTTATTTTTTTTTGTTTATAATCTAAAATTCCTGAATTTATAATGTTGCTGAATGTAATTATGTCATTCATATGACTAAGAATGTCTAAACTATACTTTTATATGAAATATTACTGCTGCTGATTTTGGTATTTTTTCTTTGTTATTCCCTTATGTAAGTAATTTTTCAAAATTGTAAATTTTGTTAAGAATATATTTTTTTTAACCTCCGGGACCACCGTTAGATATTGCTTCAGAGGATAAGATGAATTATTTTTAGCGTGTGTGAAAATGCAATGCCTGACCTGGATTCGAACCCGGGACCTCCGGATGAAAGGTCGAGACGCTACCACTCGCGCCACGGAGGCCGGTTACTTTATTTTAATTTAACCTCCTACTACTTTATTGATTGTAATTATATTTTCTAGTTAAAAAAATATATGATTTTCGTTACTTTCTCCATTCATCTTCATCTTGACCTTTAACTAATTGGTTTAATTTTCATTCCTTTAAACAAAACTTTTCTAAAAAGGCATTTTATTTGTAATTTTCTCATTTTTTACTTTATCCAATTTTATAATTTTTGTTTCCATAAAATAATCAGGTGAAATTTACATCAATACTGCATGAAATCTTCTCTTATTTTTAACGTTGTGACCTTGTTCCTTAATGAAATATTATTGGGTTACGTTTCATTTCCCGTCAATTTTATTACTTTTTATAAATTTATTGATAACATTTTAAATATAACTTACTATTTACAATCTAAAATATTGATTTGATAATAATAAATAAAATTAATGTCAACAAAAATTATACGGTATTTATATTTTTAATATATATTTATTTTTAGTTAAATATTTATGGATCATTGAACAATATGAAAGAGTAATTAATAATTTAAAAGTAAAAATTATATTCATTTTTATTTATATAATAATAAAAATAAATATAATTATTTTTAAGGACTTTTATAAATGTTATACTGTCATTTTTAGTAACAGGTGGGCTCATTTTTTAACAATCTAATTCAAAATTGTAATGATTTAAAACTTAAAATTACAGGTTACATTATTTTATATTTTTATTTATTTATTTTTTTTTTATGTAATTACTAAGTAGGCCACCATAATTTTAAAGTTGATAAAAAATAAAGTTTTTCTCTAATATGAGAATGGAATAATTTTGCTATTATAATAGTAACAATAAAGTTTTGTGTATTAGGACAGTATTCTTGTTTTTTCTTTTGAAAAAAAAATGTAATGTTTATAGAAAGTTGTTAAAGAAATTATGTTTTCTTTGTTCCTTTTATTTTTTAACATATATATTCCATTTTTCCATTATACAAAATATTGTTGTGTGTATACTTGTATTTATTTATGTACTAAATATACTGCATATATTTTTATAACTAATTGGCTGACTGGGTAATTACTGTTATTGTATTTCTCTCATAACTACTGTTGAAAGGTATATAAATATTTCACTGTAATAATTTTTGTTATTACTGTCATTATTTTATAAATATTTAAATATGAATTTCCTTTGTGAAATATTTTTCAATTGTAAAAGGTCATTCTTAAAAAAATTAAGTTTTGCTTTTTTTATAACCAAGAAAAATATAATTTATATTTCTTGAAATTTGTTATTTGTTAAAAATTTTCACATGATTGTCCTCATATTAATATAAAACAAAAAAGTAATGAGAAAAGCTTACGTCAAATAAATTGGTTATTTAGAAATTCGGTAAAAAAATAAACAATTGTTAATTGTGTTTGTATATGAATAAATCTGTATGTATAATCAACAGGTGTAAAACTGATTTTTTTTTGTGCAGTAATAATAATCAAGCAAAACTCCACAAAAATAACTAATAATTATTTTGTAATTTGTACAATTTTATAAAAATTCGGACGTAAGTATAAGGAGAGAAGAGTTATTTAAAATCTATATAAAATTAATATCTCAAACATGGTACCCCTGATAAGTTAAATAAATAAATTAACAATTAATATAAATCACCTTACCAGCACGTTGATTTGTTCTCTAGATATATCGGCTTACTTGGAAGCCATCATCAGGAGTTGAAATAAATAAATTAAAAGTTGAAGTTCAAAAAATCATAGTTAAAATTTATGTTAAATTAATTTAATAAGCCGAAAGATCTAGAGAACAAATCAACGTGCTGGTAAGGTGGATTATAATAATTTTTAATTTATCTATATAAAAATTCAATAGGAGTAGGATGAGTGTAAGATAAAAAAAGAAAGGGTGAAAAAAATAATATTTCTAGTCTGTTTGTGTTGCTATTAAACAAAAAATGTAAGAGTCAAAAAACAATCGAAAGAGAAAACAGTTGATAACACAGTTATAGGACTTTCCCGTCACACAGCTTACACATACATACAAATACAACTTAATTCAGCACATCAGTGCTACATTAGGGCTCCTTGAAGTGACAAGGGTGACGCAGTATACCCACTTAGCTACTTGTTTAGAGCATTTTTTTGGAGCGGGGGTGCGATTTTTCAAAAAAACTATTTTTTGCAAATATTATTTTTAAATTGTTAACAAAGGTGCCTAAGAAAAATAAGATCTTAATTAGGCAAAATCTCGAGATACTGAGTGTGTCCTTGCTGTACAACCTCACCCCATTGATCTTTAAAGTTTAATGGAGTCAATGGCCCATTAAAGACGTAATCTGACGAAGAATTAAAATCGGTTTAGTAGTTCTGGAGATATAAGGTGATTTAGGGTGCGACAGCAAACATAGATACGAGCATCCAGAAAATTTCCATCTATTTTTTTGGGATCCGTGGGAGTCAGAACGTCAATATCCGGTGAAAACCGCATATGCCCAAATTGGACCGAGTAAAATACTTACCATTCTACAGCTCTGCTATAGAACTAGACGGGAAAGTAAAAATTAAGATTTTATGTTTACTTCACTGACAGACTTTCTTTCGATAGAAACAGAAGATGAATCAGAGTAAATGCAGAATATGGATTTATTGTAATGAAAGATCTGCAGTCTGAAAATTAATAAAATTAAAATAAATGTACAATGAAAATTATTAAATGAAATGTAACATAAATGAAGAATGTGAAAAAAAGATAATATGAAAAACAAAAAGGAGAAGAATGGATCTATGAGATCCATTGATACAGGAATATATTTATAAAATTGGAAATAAAAAATTCCAAATATGTATACAAAACATAAAACAATACACCACAATCCTGTGAATAGACGAACACAATTTTTAGGCAGGTATTACTATGATCAGGTTTAGATAATTTGGTGATGGGAGAATATAAAAAAATATAAACTATAGAGACTACAAAGGTTGAAACATTACATTTTTTAAACGTAAAATCAAAATAAGGAAATTTTTATTGATTAAAAATACTATTTTGACACTTTATTAAAGTAAAACTTTTATCTGAGAAGATGTTTGAAAAAACAAAATCTCCAATATCATCTCCCATGAAATAGCAATATCGATCGTGCTGTGAACTCAATTTATTTCTGGAAAGAAGTAATAGACTATATATGAGTATATGCATGTTTATGTGTATGTGTGTTTTACATCAAATCAGATTTCTTATTAAGGTAACATCATATCTAAATAAGAAAAGCTATTAGGTAGATTTCATAAGAATGCTACCTATTGTAATGGGTACCATGATTCGACTTCCGGAAAATTTCGATTTCCGTTTCACATCCCCCAGACCCCAAACCACCATCAGTTCAAAAGTTTATATATACATTTATATATATTTCACCTTCTTGTGGACACGATAACTGCCGTAAATTTACTTTTTAATAAAAAGTATACAGAATTTTATTTCATTAATAACTTTTGATATTTTTTCTTTTTTTGTGTTATTATTGAATATTAATTATTGGAAAACTATTTTACAATCAGAGATTAATAATTATTAACAAATCAATATATTTAAATTAAAAACAATAAAGTTGACAAAAAAAAGAAGGGAGATGAAGTCTGAATCGAACCGATGTGCCTTCCCCTTATAGATCTAAATATTTCATTAATTAAAATTTCATTTAGCTATAACTCTAAAACCAATGAAAATAAGTACCACTTATGGTTGAAAAGCTCTCAATGAGGAATTATTAGCATCATTATATATTTGTATATTTAGTCTTCTTTGGACTTTCTTTTGGTATTTTGGACTTTCTTTGAACTTTTGGTTAAATTGATGGCAATCAAAAGGGAATGTGCACTACTACATGCTACAACAGCCCTAAATCCAAAATTTCAATATTCTGTGGCTAATCGTTTTGAGTTATGCGAGATACGTATGTACGTACGTATAGACGTCGCGCCGAAACTAGTCAAAATAGATTCAGGGATGGTCAAAATGGATATTTTTGTTGAAATCTGAAAACCGAAATTTTTTGCAATCACAATATTTCCTTTACTTCGTACAAGGAAGTAAGAAATTGGCTGCCAGATCACTGTTTGACAGCAGCAACTACGAAAATGTACACAGATGTATACAGATATTTTAGTACATTAAAACTTATTTCCGTGTTTATATTTACGAATGTGCACTAAATTTTCACACTAATGATGACTTTAAAAGATAGTAATATGAACCAGTTTCAAATTGATCGGTGAACTATTTTCGTGTAACTGAAGCCTTCCTTAAAAAATTAACGAACAATTTTATAAATTTCCACCATTTTATGTAAATAAAATTTTTATATAAACTATAAACTTCTCATTTTCTTTTATATAAACTGTAATATTTTGTTGAAGAGGTTTTAAATAATATGAATTAAGTAATTTAAAAATCGCTTTTGTAACTTCGTTTAATGTGTACGTTAATATATACTCAAATAACTTCGAAGAAGACCTTCTGAATTATCATTTATTCATATTTTCCCTTGAACCATCTAGACAAATACTGAAGCAGTTTGTTATATTTTATCCATGAAGTTGCATAACTATCCATTCCTGACGTGATCTATAGGATATATTATTATATAAAGATCAAAATAAATTATTTATTTATTTATTATTAGAACTATCCCTTTAAGAAGCAGACAGTAAGAAATGATTGTATATTTAAACGAATGTTTAATATAATTTTGCGGTAATGAGTCTTCAATCAAGAAGTAAATGATAAATATATTTACCGCGTAATCATTTCAATATTTTAAATTTGACCTCTACGTAGATTTCTCATTAATCATCTAAACCCATCAAAATTAAGGTCGATTTACATACTGAGATTCAGAATAATTTAAGCTTTCAAAAACAAATGTCTTATGTAATTATGAAAAATAAATATTTAAATAATATTGTTTTTTAAAAAAAATCTGATGTGGACAGTACGTGACTTCCTTGTACGCCAATTCAATTACATATACACAATTTTTTTAAATGAAAACTACATAAAATTTTCTTTCATTATTAACTTCTGATATTTAAAAATTTTTTTTGTTGATATTATTGATTTATTATAGATTGTAAATTTTTTTTACAATCAAAGATTAATAATTATTAATAAATCAATATATTTAAATAAAAAAAGTTAAAAAAAAAGGAGATGAGTCGGATTTGAACCGATTTGCCTTCCCTCGTAAGATCAAAATATTTCATCAATTAAAATGTTATTTGGCTATAACTTTGCAAGCATGAAAATAAGTGCCATTTATGATATATTGTTTAAAAGCTCTCAATAAGAGATCATTGCTGCAGTTAAAAAAAAGTTCAAAATCCAGACTTTTTAGATTTCGGGCTTTTTGTACACTTTTGGTCCAGTCGATTGCAATCAAAAGGGAAGGTGCACAACTAGATGTTACAACAGTTCTAAATCCAAAATTTCAACATCCTACGGCTAATCGCTTTTATATTTTGTTTTTTAATTCCAACTCACAAGGGGCCACCTGCTTCACCAAATAGACGTTACCTCAGTCGCACCCGTGAGCCGTGGCGGCGAATAAATTCATCCTAGCTTAGAGCCCTTACTGGCCCTCCCCGTCGGGGTCACTCTTGGGTCATCAGAACTCCCACTTTCCGTTTTTGGAAGGCCAGGGTGCCCCTCCCCAAGAGAACCGCCCTTCCTGGGCTTATCCCTACTCAGGTATGCTTACCAAGCATGCCCTCCCCTCCAGCCCACACGCTCCGCATACCTTGGGGTCCTCATTGCGTCATCAGCATGCCCCGACCCAAGCCACCCTTGCTTAATCGATTTTTAATTATGCGAGATAAATACGTACAGACATCTCGCGGAAACTAGACAAAATGGATTCAGAGATGGTCAAGATAGATATTTCCATAGAAATCTGAAAACCGTAATTTTTCACGATCAAAATTTACTTCGTACAAGGAAGTAAAATGTATATTCACGTTAGAGTATCTAATTCAAAACGTACGGAGTGTATCAAGAAGTTCTCTTTGGATTTTTGTAACCTATTCTACTCGTTAAAATAATGGAAATATTTCATATTAACTATGTCTTAAAAGGCTTCGTTGACGAGTTACGGTTAGCGAAAGAATTTGCTTGGATTTCAGCTCGAACTAGCTGAAATCCGAGCAAAATATTTCACTATCCGTATTTCGCCAACGATTCATTTTACGACATATGAACTTTTTCTATTATTTTCACACGTAGAATAGGTTATGAACGTTTCGGGAAACGTTGTGGTACTTCCTGTACATGCTTGCATTTCCTACTTTCACAAAATGGTTTTAAGTTGTTACTTGGATCCTTAACAACAAAGTTCTTACTTTTTTCTGTATACTTAAATTATATATTTTAGATAATTTTATGACAGATTTGAAATAGATGAATCAAGTATTATTATTTTTATTAAATTTTTGCATTCGAATAGTCTACTGTACAAATGAAAATTTAATTACTAGTTCATAATTATTATTTTTCAATTATGAATAATTACTGTAAAATATGACCCAATTCTGTTGTTATTCTAGTATAATTACGTTTATTTATTCATGGTTATGTAAAATTATGTTAAGTTATTATTCCGGAAATATTACTCAATATCCCGTCTCCACCTTATATGATTATGACTGAAATATACATATATTTCATATATCTTAGGACGTATGTATTTTTGTTACACATAAATCATAATATTATTTACGACCAGTTCCAATTATTCAAAAAAAGGTTTTTTTAATTTTAAATTTGTCAACTGCACAATACTATATAACGCCTATTCCACTAACATATACAATTCATATGTACAATTCGTTTAGATGTTTATTTTATTCATGGAAAAATATTACATTTGAACTTCAGATAAAATATGAGGTTGTGAAAAGATAGCTACTTTTTTATTTGTTAAAAACGTAGTAATATAAAAAATAGTTCACCTTCCTGACAAGTTTCTAATGTATTTATGTTGATTGATAAAAGATTGATGTGTCGTCTAGACATAGTTATGTTAAAATATCTGTTGTTATAATTGATCTTTTGTGTACTCTAGACGAATAGATACTAAAAAGGATTCCATTAAACTTAGATTTCACAATACACCGTTAATGGAAGAAATGCTGAGTTATTAAAATAATCGAGTTGTATGTATCGAGTAACTATGCTATTCTGGTAGTAGAAACAAAAATTTATAGAAAATATTTTATTTTTATTTTTTTAAGTATATATTGCAGTATTGATATGTGGGTTAGAAATAAAATTTAAAACGATTTCTAAACCTAAAGATAGATTAAAACTATTTTTCAATTTTTAAAATAAATTTTAAGTCGGTCTAAAATCAAAATTGTTCTATAATCACATCAAATAATGTCATATAGTAAATTCTACGCATATCTTTGTCCTATAAAATGTAAATTACATGCAAATAGTGAAGCTTTGTAGATCTCCATAAAACTTCTTGTGGCATAATTATTTAATGTATAATTTTTTTTAAAGACTGTTAGTAAACAATTCAGGGATTGCTACTTAAATAAATAAATCAAAAATCTTATTCACTGAATGTCTTTAAAAGACATATTATTCTTGAAATCTTGAATTATTTAATTTAATACAAAATATAAATTAATTTAGATTAAAATAAAAAAATAAAAAATTGAAAAAAATTATTATGTTACGTTATGGTTTAACAATAATTATCGTAAAAAAAAATATGACCAAAATAAGAAAGAATTTGAGGTTAAGTTTTCTGTCATAATGAAAGTTTTTATTCTGTTTCCTTTCAGTGTTATTAACGTACGTTAATTACACGTTCTCTTTAATGTTTTGTTTATACGAAGATAAAAAACATAAATATAATATGAAAAATACTTAAAAAACAAAATGAGAAATTTGTAAACAGAACGTGAAAAGAACATAGACAACAATTTTCCAATCCTTGTGGCGGAATGGTAGCGTCTCAATCTTTTATTCGGAGGTCTTTGGTTCGAATCCTGATCAGGCGTGGCATTTTTCGTACCTCAGAAATTCCATTTTCATCATATCTCATGTATAAGCTTCAAGGTTATGTAGTAATATCATCTAGAAAAAAGATGTAACAACGGTTTAAGGAAAAAGGTATTTTACAATATGGTAGACGACATAACCTCAAAATCTTTCTCATTTTGGCCGTATTATAAATATTTTCTCACTATTACCGCATTTACAGTGTAATGCGCTGAACAATAGATGACCTGAACAATTATGAACGAAGTATTACAGAGGCTAAGTACAAATAACAAAAGTTTCACGGCATCGTCCATTAACCACAATCAAAATAATTTACCATGAACGTTTTTTCTTACAACATAAAGGGAAATAATTATGCTACACTTTATAAACTTCTTTAGACTATATGAACACCACAGGTTTGTAATATTAGATTCTTTTTCAAGGGCTATTACAAGATAAATTCAAACAATACGAACTAATTAGTGAATACTTTGTTGAGAATATATATATGTATATATATCAAAATAATATGTAATATATATAAGAATATGTATATTTTACGTCACTTTTATTATCACAAAAGTGTGGAGAAGTAGATATAAGCCAGTAATAGATTCGTCCAAGTACTTGGAAAAATCAATAAAATGAATAATTTTATCAATTATACAAAAATAGAAATATTTTTTAAAAGCAGTTTGTTACATAACTGTAACAAATAGCTCTGTGTGCTATTCGTTAATGGCAATAATATAAAAAAAAATATTATGCAGTACGAAAATTATTATTCGAAAAAATGAATTGTTAAAAGCATTATGTGAATAAGTATTAATAATTGTAAAACAATATCTGATTTTTTGGGGGTGCATTTAGATGTATTTAATATTGTTGTTTTATTTTTAAATGGGAAATCCAAGCACAGGATTAAAATACTACCATAAAATAAAGGAGGAAAAGAGAAACCTAATGACCAGTGAAAACAACCATTGCTCATAAACTCCGAACTCGAAAAATCTTTTGTCACCTCTTCAGATCAACTTGAAAATATCTTATATTTTATTTTTTATTTTAAATATTTAATTTATATAAGCTGGTATTGGTTTCAAATAAAAAAAGCAAAAATTCCCAATTACAAAATAAGAAAAAAATAAAAATAAATATTCACAGATACCAAAATAAGGGAACTGGCTAACAACTTTATGCTGAGTTGTGTAGAAATTGTTGTATGAATAGTATTTAAAGAAAGATACATAATTTTGTTGGACGTCAACAAATCACACAATTATTAGGATGTTGTGAATAAACCTCTAATTCTTATAGAGAAATCGGATGTAACACGTAACTAAAACTTCATTTTCTTACATTCACAACTGTATTTCACTCCAACAAAGCAGTAAATGGATAAGCTAATTTACTGTTTCTATCAATAAATTTCACTGAAAACCATTACAACGGAGCGATAATATGCTAACATCATTACATTAATTCTAGTAGTAACCGAGACTGATTGCAAAAGATGAGCGTTATGTTGGAAGTTTCAGTTCAAGGACATGACTCAATTTTTCGCTTGTAATATGACTTTTTCGTTTTTTAAATAAATTAATAATATCTCATTCATATCATTTTTGTAAACTATGAGCAATAAAAAAGTCTGATGTGGACTCTTGATTTCCTTGTACGCCTATTAAATTGCACATTTTTAAAAGTACATAAAATTTTATTTCACTAATAACTTTTGGCTTTTTTTAGCCAAAAAAATTGTTTTTTTAAATTTTATTTATTGTTGTTATTGAATTATTATTTATTGTAAAATTATTTTTTACAATCACCGCTTAATAATTATAATTAAATTTAAATAAAAAAGTTAAAATAAAACAAAGAAATGATGTCGAATTAGACTGTTGTGCTTTCCCCTTGTAAGATCAAAATATTTCATTAATTAAAATTTCATTTGACTATAACTCTGGAATCAATGAAAATAAGTACTACTTGTAAAATGTCGTTGAAAAGTTCTCAATACGTGCTTATTATTGCAATTAAGAAAAAGTCCAAAATCCAAATTTTTTGATTTTTGGGCTCTTTTGGACATTTTTGGTCGTCAATTGCAATCATAATGAGACGTGCACAGGTAGATGTTACAACAGTCCTATCCAAAATTTCGAAATCCTACGGCTAATCGTTTTTGAGTACGTATTGACGTCACGTTGAAACTAGTCAACAGGATTCAGGGATGTTCAAATATTTCCGTTGAAATCTGAAGACCGAAATTTTTCGTGATCACAATACTTCCTTAAGATGTATTTAATAATGTTTTATTTTTAAATAGAAAATCCAAGCACAGGATTAAAATACCACTATAAAGTAAAGGAGGAAAAGAGAAACGTAACGACCAGTGAAAAAAAACACTTGCGTATGTATCTCGCATAACTCAAATTCAATTAGCCGTAGCATGTTGAAATTTTTGATTTAGCATTATTGTAACATCTAGTTGTGCACCTCTCGTTTTGAATGCAATCGAATGGACCAGAAATGTCCAAAAACGTCCAAAATCCAAAAAAATCTGTATTTTGGACTTTTACTTAACTGCAGTAATCAGCCCTCATTGGGAGCTTTTCAACGATATATCATAAACGGTACTTATTTTCATTGATTTCAGAGTTATAACCAAACAAAGTTTTAATTGATGAAATATTTAGATCGTTCAAGTGCTAGGAGTATCAGTTCTAATCCGACTTCATTTCCTTTTTTCTTTTTAAGTTTTTTTTTTTTTAATTTAAATATACCGATTTATTAATAATTATTAACCTCTGATTGTAAATAAATGTTTGGCGTACAAGGAAATCGTGTGTTGTCCACATCAGATTTTTAATTTTAGTAATAATGTCTTCAGACTGTGAAGAAATTTTCTGTTTGATAAAAATGGGCTACCCGTGGGAGACTGCGTGTGAGTTTAGAGTGGTGATATGATACGAACACCTCATATGAGGGTAGTTACCACAAACCGGTAACAGACGGGGTTTCCCTGGTGCGCTGTTTTGGGGATGCAATGGGGTACTCTTATAATATCTCTGCAAGCAATCATCCGATTTTCAAAATTCAAACGAGGTATTTGTTAGTCGGTTGAATGCAAACTTTTGAATGCGTAATGTACACTCTCGATCTAACCGATCATAGTTATTCGGAAATGTTGTTATTCTTTGCCACCGATCTTTTAATTTTCAAAATTCAAACGGGTTGTTTGCTAGTATAATACAAAATTACGATGGAACTAAACCAGGGCAAAAATTACCTGATATACTCAGAAATGAACCTTATTTCTTGACTACCCAAAAAGGAGTGTAATGCATTACATTCCTAGGGGTGTATGTATGTATGTGCGTCTGTTTGTTCCACCATAAAATCTCAACGGCTGAACCTATTTAGATATATGACCCCGCGTTGGAATCCTTATGTTACCTTAAGTATCGTAGGCTCTCTCTCTCTCTCTCTCTCTCTCTCTCTATATATATATATATAATGTGTGTGTGTGTGTGTGTGTGTGTGTGTGTGTATGTGAGTTCAAATAAATTAAACATAAGAAAAAAAGATTATACTAAAATTGTTGTTACCTGCACGCTCTTTAATTGTCCTGTATTATGAATCATCCTATATTAAAGAGCAATGTTTTTCTGGCAGTCATGTTTTTCAATTTTTAATATTTATCTCTTGTTTAACAATTCATTGTTGGCTGACTTTCAACTTTAATTTTTTTTGAAAAAGTTTTTTTTATTATAAGTTTATTCTTTTACAAATTTTTATTAAATTTTACACTATAAATAGATAAATAATAAAAGGTCATATTTAATAGTTTTTTATTATATGCTATATAATCTTATACAGTTGTAATTATGCAAATTACACCGAAGAAACGTATAAATAATCTAATTTTCAAATAATAAGTTTTGAAGAGTAAAAAAACTTTGCTTTAATCACTTGTGTTTACCAAAATCTTTTAAAAATTATATTTTATAATTTTAATACATAGTAATATTACATAATATATTATATTTTATACATGACTATTTAAAATTTTTGTTGTTTAAAAGCAAAAAATCTTGCAATATTTGACCGTAATTAAAGAAATCTTCAAGTTATTATTTTAATTATATTTTTCTACTTTCTCCTAAAAAAGTTAAAAAGGTATAACAGATAATCATTTTTAAATTTTAACGCAGAATATAATTTTTACATGCAAGATACATTAGGAGATTAAATTTGGTAGACCTATTTTAAAAAAAGCGATCTTGTTTGAAAATTAAAAAATTCAGGTTAACTTTATGCATGAATATATAGTAAATTATTTTTTATAAATAACTTAATATAATAGTTAAAACCTGAATCTTTACATAAATTAAACAAATTTAGATGTTATAAATACATTGCATATGATTTAACATGTTGAATATAAGTGTAAAATTCTTTCGTACTTCATAAAGCGAGTATAAAAATTATCCATGAGATTTTATAATTTGCTTTTAATGAATTTTTTTTTACACTGCTAAAAATATATTTCTATTAAATTTACAAGGATAAAACAGATTTAAAATGTTTTATGAGGTTTGATCAAACGATTAAATCTGAAAAAGAAAAAGTTTGGAAAAGCTCTTGAATTTATTATAATGGAAAAAATATTCGAGGATAGATAGATTGACTACTTTATATGCAATTGAAGAACAAAAATATGTTCCCATTTTATTAAATTTGAATAAATAAAGAAGAATATAATTTTTTTTACGGCATATATCATGCAAATAATCTTCATAATTGTTTTTTTTTTTAAATCTCTAATTTGTTTAATAATGTAAAAAATAATCTAATTTGATGAGTATGAAATAATATGATTACTATTTGTGGTTATGTACGTTATTTTTTTAACTTCCGAGACCTCCGTTCGGTATTGCTTCAGAGGATGAGATGGTAGATTTGTAGCGTGTGTGAATTGCCATGCCTAACCGGGATTCGAACCCGGAACCTCCGGATGAAAGGCCGAGACGCTACCACTCGCCCCACGAAGGCCGTCATGATTATGTAAGCTAGATGCCATAACCGAAAATAGGTTTTGGTGACCTGACAATACAAAATCGTACTAAAAAGGACATAACCAGTTTCTCTGTAATGACAAACATCTCACGTTAAGCTTTACAAAGGAAAGTGAAGTGTTAATTGGTTATATGTTGCTTTTTTTACTGAAACATATTTAATTGCATCCATCAGCTTGTCAGTTTCATTGAAATCCAAATATACTATTCTGTTTATTTATTTTTTTAATTCAGTCATTTAACTGGTTTGATGCAGTCCTCCAAGATTTCCTTTGCCAGTCGTTTCAATTCCTTTGACGACCTTTGCTAGTCGTTTCATCCTACAACATCCCCAACATCCCCAACATCTTACATTTCTAACAATTTGTTTTACATATTCCAAACGTTGCCTACTGCATAATTTTTCCAACCTACTTGTCCCTCCAATATCAAAGCGACTATTCCAGGATGCCTTCATATGTGTCCTGTAAGTCTATCATAAGACTTATCGTAAGCTGCGCTTCAAACATATGCTTTCAAAAATGTTTTCCTGACGTTTTATTAATTTTTATTTAATTAATTTTTTGTGTAAGCAAATTATATTTCTGACTGAAAGCTAATTTCTTCTGTGCTACTCGGAATTTTATATTGCTTCTGCTTCGTCCACCTTTAGTAATTCTACATCACAAATAACAAAATTCTTCTACCTCCATAGTCTTTTCTCGTCTTATTTCTATATTAAGTGGTCCATCTACATTATTTAGAATAAATTTCATTACTTTCGTTTTGTTTATTTTCATGCGGTAGTTCTTGCGTAGGACATGTACTCCTACGCAAGAACTACCGCATGGTAAATGTCATTCATTGTTTCAAAATGATGCCAATCATTTTTACTCTCGGCTAGAATTACCATATCATCAGCAATTGTAGCATCTTTATTTTTCACCTTGCACTGTAACTCCGAATCTAAATTGTGCTTTAACATCATTAACTGATATTCTGTGTAACGATTAAAAAGTAACGATGATAGGGAACATCCTTGTCGGACTCCCTTTTTTATTACGGCTTCTTTCTTATGTTCTTCGATTATTACCCTTGCACTTTGATTCCTGTAAATCTTAGCAATTGTTCTTCTCCCTCCATACTTGAACCCTAATCTTTTAAAATACTGAACATTTCGTTCCAGTCTACGTTATGAAATAACTTTTCTGTTTATAAATGCCATGTGTATGTTGGTTTGTTTTTCTTTAATATTCCTTCTATTGCTAATCGAAGAGCTAAAATTGATTCCCTTCTCCCTATACTTTTCCTGAAACCAAATTACTCTTGTTTTAACACTTCTTCCACTTTCCTCAAAATTCTTCTGTACAGAATTCTAGTTAAGATTTTTGATGCACGAGTAGGTAAGGTACTTGCTCTGTATTCTTCACATTTCTCTGTTTGTTACACCTATTATATATATATATATATATATATAATAGGGTGTGTCACCAAGAAAGGGAAAGAATTTCAGGACGAGTTTTATCAGTGAAAATAATGAAAAAATTTTGTATAAATATGGGTCCGGAAACGCTTCATCAGTGAATTACGGCTTGCTAAAGATTTCGCAATAATTCTTTAGCAAAGAGTGAAATAAAGCCAAACTGAAATTCTTGGAACTCAAATTAAGAGGTACGCTTAATGATTTCTTATGGCTTTTGACATGTTAAATGGGATAAAGCAGGTTTCAGAACTCTATCTGCAGTGGGTTTTGAGAAAACTGGGATAGAACGCAAAACATTGTGATGAAAACCCCCTTTTGTTTTGTTTTACGAGCAATAACTTTGTTACATGGGTAATAAATAAGTACAAATTATAAACAAAACTTGTAGAGAATTTAATTCGGAACAAAATGAAGTAAATAACCTTAACTAAAATACAAAACCAAGTTACAAAAAATTAATTTTATTTACATCAAAATTTTCGAAACGTGGCTGAAAAAATTAATTAAATTTTAAACAGATGCTACATAACATATGCTTTTTTTAAATTTTTCTTAAAGTACAAAAAGAGGATAAAGAGCAATTAAACACACATTAGTAGCTTAATCAAATAGTTATTTGAACAATTGTGATATAATAGTTATTTGGATATTATTAAATATTGTTATATTTTTAAATACTCCATTATATTGGAAATGACTCACAGATACCATGAAGAAAAGTGTCAATGCGACTTTTTAACCCGAGTTACGTCTCTCATAAGTTAATTTCTCAAAATATATTGTAATTTTGTACTGTACAAGTGTATTTAGGGTAGTGCACGAAACGATCCAACATTTTCTTTTGGCAATAATTGTTAGGTTAATAATTATTAACGTGTTTCATGTTGGCAGAAATGACAGCGCAATTAATCACACATCTCAGGAACGGTCGACCTGAGACTGTGCAAGACTACACTTAATTTACATTTATACTTATCACTCTCATTAATCCTCTGAACTAATACCTTACGTTGGTTCCGGAACCTAAACAGAAAAAAGAAAAAGGTTCATGAATATTAGTTTCTTCTTCTTCCAAGTGCGGTGTTTGTGTACCGTTGATGGCTGACAAAGAAAGGCTGACTGTTGAACATAGCAAAAAGGCTCTGTTGTTAATGAAACGAAAAGTGTGGTACTTACACAAAAACGGTTTCGTGGACATTTTCAAACTCGGTGGTCGCTCTCATTTAAAAGAATAGGTAGACTTTATGAAAATTTAATAGTGATGGTTCAGTAGTTGAGAGTAAGCGCTAACCGCTTGCCAATATTTATTCTCCACAGAATGTCGAAACTGTCAGAACAGCGTTGCTGAGGAGCCCTGCCAAATCAACAAGAAAAGCAGCAGCACAACTTGCGATTTATAGGCGATCCGTGCAGCGAATTTCAAAAACTGATTTTCATTTTTATCCGTACAAAATAACAGTGTTGCCTAAATTAACGGTCGACAACAAATATCAAAAAATGACATTCGCTGAATGACCTGTAAACCAAGACGTATTGTTGAACATGTTTGATTTTTAGTTGAGGCACATTTTTATCTAGACGGAGTTGTTAATAAACAAAATGTGCGTTTTTGTGCTTCCAAAAATCCACAATTGCTTCATGAAAAGGTGCCTCACGCTCCAAGAATTACGATACGAGCTTCAATCTCAAATAATGGGGTAATAGAGCTATTATTTTTTTGAACAGACGTGAAATGTGAACGTTATATAAACATGGTGCATAATAATTTTGTTCCTCAGCTTCTTACAAAAGGGTTTCAATTATAAAACGAGTGGTTTATGCATGATGGAGCCAGATCACACACACACACACACACACACACACACACACACACACACACACACACACACACACACACACACACACACACACACACACACACACACACACACACACACACACACACACACACACACACACACACACACACATATATATATATATATATATATATATATATATATATATATATATATATATACATACACAAACAGAGAGGGTGAGAGAGAGTGAGAGAGAGAGAGGCACACGGCTAATGTTGTTTTAGACTTTCTGCATGAAACTTTTAAAAAACCTTTAACGCAAATATTATTTCAAATCAGTTTCCTAATCGTTTTGTGTGTGTGGACAGAACTGGCCCGTGAACAGTCCTTATTTGAATTCGCGTGATTATTTTGTTCGGGGATTTCTGAAGTATAAGATTTTCCCTAAACATTCTCGTACAGTGGTGGAACTGCGAGTACTGACCATTGAAGCGTGCAACGAGATAATCAAGGATATGTTGTCGAGTTATTAACAACGTAGGAGTTCGTGTTGAAGAAGTTGCTAGACGTGATGGTGGTCATATTGAACATGATATGCATAATATAATCTCCAGGTATACAGTAAACACGTTGTATTTTACTTTTCTGTTTTGCTATCAAATGAATATTTTTTAACGAAACCAAATATTGGATTATTTCGTGCGCCACTCTGTACATTACTATCAGACTAAGTACAGGTTATTGTATTGAGGTATTTGATTTAGCCTAACAATCGCCCAATTTAATATTTAAGGTTAATTAGAAGAGGTTGGCAGGCGAATCGAGCGTTAAATTATGTTTGCTGATATTATACGAAATGCAAAACCTCGTTTAATTTCATTATTGTAACTTAATCGTGTTAACGTTTCATTACAATCTATAAGTATCAAAGATAAGTCGACAAAAATTTCAATGAATATATTTAAGAAGGAATAATAAGTATTTTATACGAATCATACAAAAAAGAAAAATGTAAACGCTAGAATTTTAATAGAAACTCAAGACATTACATCCACCGGTACGGGAATATATAATTTTTTGATTTTAAAATTTTTATTCGTCAAAAATTACAATAAAGCGACATTTTTGTATTATATTTATACTCTGCGAGGTGAAAACAACAATATATGTCAAGATTATTGACTTTTGAATGTGTGTTTTTTTTAAGTAATTACCTAAATTTCATTCAATACTAAACAAAAGTTAAATTTTCAATATTTTCTTTGAAGAACATGCGTTGAAGATTTTTACATACGTGTCTTTAACATGCAATGATTCGGCCGTATCCTCAAATTTTACAACCTTATTTAATCTTATTTCCCGACGTCATATAATGATGAAATTTTATACAGTGACGTAAATCGATAAGATGTAGCTTTCGAACAGATTGAATTTGATTTAAATTCAGTATGAGATCAGGTGGCTGTTAAAGTGGATTTTAATATAACTAGTTAAATCTACCTTCTAAAATTTATATTTGCTAATCATATCATTTAGTTACAAATAACTGGTTTACATACTACTGGTATAACATTAATGTTACATGTATAAAAAAAAAGGTGTATAGGTTATTTAATAGGCGTACAAAGAAGTCATGTGATTTCCACATCAGATGTTTTTAAAATAAAAAGTACATACAATTTTATTTCATTAATAACATCTCATATTTTTTTTTTTTATTGTTATTATTGAATTATTATTTATCTTTTTTTTATACAATCAGGTTAATAATTATTAATAAATCAATACAATTAAATTAAAAAAAGAAAAAATTAAAAAAAGAGATGTATTATTCGAACCGTGAAGTCTTCTCCCTTGTAAGATACAAATATTTCATTAATTAAAGTTTTATTTGGTCATAACTCTGGAACCAATGAAAATAAGTACTCCCTTATGACATACCGTTAAAAATTTCTTAATGAGAGCTTACTACTGAAGTTAAGAAAAAGTCCAAAAACCAATTTTTTTTGGATTTTGGACTTTTTTGGACACTTTTGGTTCAGTCAATTGCAATCAAAAGGGGTGGTACAAAATTAAATGTTACAACAGTCCTAAATCAAAAATTTCAACATCCTACTGGTAATCGTTTTTGAGTTAAGCGAGATGCATACGTACGTACAGACGTCACGTCGAAACTAGTCAAAATGGATCCAGGGAAGATAAAAATGAATATTTCCGTTGAAATCTGAAAACCGAAATTTTTCGCGATCAAAATACTTCCTTTACTTCTTACAAGGAAGTAAAAAACAATTCATATTAAAAAGTAAAAAAATTATTTAGTTTTCAAGAAAATTACTTTTAAAAAAATTTTCTATTTATACATTGGACGCGCTGTAATTATAAAGTTGAGTTATATGAGAAAGAAAAGCAAACCTTCTTACAGTTCTAGCAACATTTTGGCTATGCTTTGCCGTAAGCGTTGGTCATATCAAAAATTGTACCAGACAAAATTTTTAGGTAATATTTAGAGGACTAACGAACAACCACTTTAAACCGATTCCATACTGTGCCTCTTATAGGAGGTATTTTTTTTGTCTTCGAAACCGCATTTATTCTACTCTCTAGGGCAATGGTTGGTGATATCAAAATCGTTACTTAGATAATTATTAGGCCCTTATCCAAAGAATAGTAGGAACTTTAAACGAATTCGATATTTTACTTAATAAGAATGTTATAACGATATTTTGTTTTTTCGAAAAAGCCCCTCCATTTCCACCTCCACGGTTCGATTTTGCCCACTAACGAACTCGACCGAAATTTTGGGTCATTATATTTTATGTATCAATTTGAAAATGAATCTCACAAAATTATGGCAGTTATCGTGTCCACAAGAAAGTGAAATATATATTATATAAACGTTTCAACAGACTGTGGTTTTGACGTCCGGGCGATATGAAACGCAAAGATATGTAGAAATTTTCCAGAAGTCGAATCATGGTACCCATTACAATAGGTAGCTTTCTTATAAAATTTACCTAAAAGTAGTTTGTATGAGTGTGTGCCCCATGCCATAAATAGAAATTGTTTTTAAAGTAATTTACTTGAAAACAAAATTAGTTTTTACTTTTTAGTACAAGTAGTTTATTTCTGTTTTATTTATTATATATATGTATATATAATTTTTTTTTTTTTTTTAAGAAAAGTAGTCTTTTAGAATTTTTTTAATAAATTTTTTTTATTACAAAATTTGCTTGGATTCGTTTAATTTAAAAAAACGGTCATTAAATTATTACTATAAAATCTATTATGAAATAATAAATGTTTAATGAAAATACTTATAAAAATTAGTGCGTAGTACGACATAACATAGTTACTGTTAAGTAGTACAATCACGTACACAAAAAAAATTCCATTCAATATTTATTATGCAGCACAAAAAAAATAGGTCTATGTCGATCGTGACTTAACTATACGCAAAGTTATTTTATAATGTTGCTCATACCATATTGATTGTTATTATATACGATAGTATTAAATTTAAATAAACCAATTTTCAGTTTCTAGTTAAAGATTATTTTATTTTATTTGAATAATCACTTTACAGAAGTATGTATCTGTTAGGGTTGAGTTAACGTTCCCGTCTCTCGAGATCGTATATAAAAATTTAATATTATTCTCGTAACTTACTGACTTCGGTTAATTTAAATAATAAAATAATAGTAAAATTAAAAATGAAAATAAAAATACAACAATGTAGATGTAGTTGAAAATAGGGAATGGAATCGATCAAGAACCGTAAAAAGAAATGAAAACCTTGTTTATATTTCCACTATTAAATAGTAACATTCAAAACATTTTTTTCTTTTTAAATTAATTAAAAGTAAGAAATAATAAAAACAGTGAAAAGTAGGAACAATTGTAAACAAAAACCAAGCCGCGAGGAGTACAAGTCAAAACAAAAAGTTATTCAATAATATTCTCTAAATCAATTAAAATCTTATCCAGACTTGCTTCATTGAATTCCCCATTTAATTCTCATTATCAAAAACAACATAAGATAAGGTTTCTCCCATCCTGATCTGGTTCTGGTTCTTTGGAGCAATACCAGGAAATTTCACATGTCATACAAATCTGTTTTACATTCATCTAAATTAAAAAGAAAATTAATAGAAAAACCAACCCAATTTTTTTAATTTTATTCAAAAATATTTTTATTTAATTTAAAACTTTAAAGGTTATTGTTTGTTGTTTTTTTATTTTCCTTATCGTTGAAAATAAATATCCTTTACAACTATTTAATTACTGATTATTACGAATAACTTTCTAATTTCCCAGTAGACTGGTCTACTGGTAAACTTGTCGTAAATCAGCTGATGTAGAAGTCGAGAGTTCACAGGTTCAAATTCTAATAAATGTAGTTGCTTTTATTCTGATTTGAATACTAGATCGTGGATACTGGTGTTTTCTGGTGGTTGGGCTTCAGTTAAGCGTCTCAGGAATAGTCAGCCTATCTGACTATGGAATCTGTCCACAGCTATACATATACTGGTACAATTAAAATACACTGAGAAATCGCTAATGACTAGTTGTTGATGCGACTATAAATAAAAATATTTAAAAAAAAAAATTAATTTTAATTTTTAATAAATTCATTTTATGACCTCCTTTTATGAAAGATTTTGAACCATGATTGATTTATATGATCTTCTCTGTTTACTATTAGCTGACAAAATGAGGGTGTACCTGTTAATAGGTCCAGAAATCCTATTAATAACTGTACAGAGTAAATAATATTACAAAAATGTTTCAACATTTTTAAAAACTTGCTTTATACTTTTTAGTCATAATTTAATAAAATTATTATCATTCATTGCATTAGTTTAATTAGTGGGTTAATTTGGATTTCAAAAGATAATATCATATATTGAAATTTCTAATATATTTATAAAATATATAACAAATTTGCAATCAAACATTTACTATACAAAGTGAACCTGACCCCGTAGGGGAAGGCATCCTCCCCCACCACCTGTCCGAGCCTTTATTGGCTTTACCGGAGGTCATCTTCGAAACCTCAACTTTTGACATATTCCAGTCCGCCTTGGCCAGGATGCCACCGATGCGAATGCCACGAGTGACATTCCCGTCGGTATACTACTATTTAATGAATTCAAAACAAAACACATCTCACTGAATCTTAAACAAGACTGATAGACCTAACTAAACAAAGGAATTGAACTACCTACCCGTAGAAGGTAAAGTGAGTTCAACACCCAACACGAAACGTAAAAATATTACACGGCAATAACAATACAGTAACATTTAGACAAAAAAAAGGACAAAAACAACAACAAAAACGTAATTTATAAAACAATAAATCAACAAAAACAGAGTACAAGAGTAATCCAAACAGAGCTCTAGATCCCAACAGCAATTCTTTGCTTTGCTAAGTACACTATAAAGCTCTTCACTATTGCCCATTCGGCCTGGCTCCTCCAGTTTACACGGAGATCCAACACCGACCCGATAAGATCAAGGCGATACATGGTCTCCGTACACATTAACTCGTACTTCGAGACATCGAGCACTCATAAAGAACATGGTACGTGTCGTCCTACTGTCCACACTGAAGAGATATCCCAGAATCTACCAGGCCGAATTTCTGCAATGTGTTCCTAAAAGTACCATGACCGGAAAGAAACTGCATCACATATTTATTAGGATGCACCCAAGAAGCGTCTCACAAACCAATAACATTTGGAGAGAGATCATGCGTATAACGCCCATAATCTGTCTCATCCTTCTGGCCAGCCACAAGGTATTACCATGCAGTTCAATGAGTGAATGTTCCGGAGCAGAGTGAATCATGTGAAGCCAGTGAGCTGTGTCATGCTTAGTCAAGAGCTGTGTCTCAAACACTGCCCGCCAATTATTGATTGAATGACGAAATGTTGTCAAATTCGAAACCACAAAAACCTTTTGTAATTTTCTATATCAAACAGCTATAGGATTTGTTATCTGCAGCCCCAAAAACTACCCATAGCCCTTTTGCAGATTTTGTATTTTTTTACACCCGCATCCTTAATTTACTCCTGTACGGGGGGGATATTTGTAAAAGTAATGGTGGAATATTTTATTTTTACCCGAACTAGTAACTGTAAAACATTTCATCAATCGGCAATATCAGGAAGTATGTTAAATTAATGATGCAATATTTAAGGACAAACATGAAAAAAAAATTTATTTTTGTAGATTAAAAACGTTATCAAATATTTTATTATAATGTTATCTAGAACCGTTATGAATTCTATCTGCCATTTTTTCTTTACTTGTTAGTAGTGACTATTAATAAAAAAACTATTAAACCTTCCTGATCTACTAAATTGGGAAAATATTATAACTGAACCAATAAATAAGGGCTTGGAATGGCAAAAATAGGTAATAAAAGTGCTAATTCTGTTTTCAGTAACCGTTAAAATGGTATTAAGCACATTATAAAACATACTGGAAAGTAAATTTTTCAATATTTTGACTATTTTTTAACCTGTTTGGAATTTATGTCCGCATGAAACACAGTTCTTTTTAAATATATTATAGTAACTGCATAATAAATCATTCTTCATTGTCCTATTTCAGTTCGAGCGTACAGAAAACAGTTTTGCAGTTATCTACCTTTTTTATTTTAAATAATTGCTATTACAATCAGGAGTGATTATTTTTCTTTAATTTTTAAACCTTTTTTTATTTTTATTTCTCTCCTGCTCCCTGGGTCGGATCAACATTCAAGCAGTACTCAACCCAGATGGGACGGATCTTTTATTCACTTCATTCGCTTTCCTCAAAACACTGAGGCGGGGTAACGGGGCCCGGCTATGCCGTTCGTGGGTCTCGCCACAGTAACCGGAACTTGGTCTTGCCTTTTGATACTTTCTTTGGAAGATTAATTTTATTACTGAAATAAAATTTTATACATTAAAAGATCTACAAGACTTATACTTAATGACTTACAAGAAACAAGTTATTTAGTTTAAAATACATCGAAAAATTTTTAACACAACTTCCTAATGTAGTATGACTCCTCAATTGTATGATTCCTCCTCAATTGATGAATATTTTTAAATTCATAACTTAAATTATTGAGTTTGATAAGAAAGTAATTTTGGCTTTCACAAGCTTTATATTTGTTTTAAAGGACTTCTGTCAATGATATGATTTATTTTTTTCTCTTTGCATTTGATAGGCGTCACTTTAACATACTTTAGAAGAAAATTGCACGTAATTTTCTTTGCACCGGTTAGATTATAATCAATTTTAAATTGAGTGCAAAAATTAACATTTTCGACATATTTTATTTTTTTATTTCCATAAAGGCAAAAACGATGCTGGGGCTCGCAAAGAAGAGATATGTAACTTTTATGGTGTTGATTGTCAAATAGAACGCACGTATTGGAATTGGTATAAAAAATTCCGTTCAGGAAGTTTTTCACTCAGATACACTAACGTTCCGGTCGATCTATTGAGATCTATTAAGATCAAATCAAAGCTATATTTGGATCTGATAGTTATGTAATTGCACGAGAGATTACAGAGAAATTAAATATATCACACACAACAATCATCATGTATGATGAAAAATAAATCGTTTACAAAAACATCAACCGAAAACTATCACAATCCAAGCGTGATGAACCAGCACAAGCCACATCGAAAGCTGATTCGCATCAAAAAAAGATCATGCTATCAATTTGGTGAGATTATGATGGTATTGTGTATTTTGAGTTATTTCCAAAAAACCAAACAATCAGTTCAGATGTTGACTGTTAAAAACTAATGAAACTGGAGAAACCAATCAAAGAACAACAACCAGAATTGGCAAATCGTAAAGGAATCGTGTTTCACTAAGACAATGCAAGGCCTCAGACGTCTTCGATAACTCGTAGAAAATTATTGGAGCTTGGTCAGGAAGTAATATCTCATGTATTTTAAAGCCCTGATCTTGCACCATCAGATGGTACCATTCATTTTGACATTTGTAAAACTCGATGAATTGTCAAACTTTCACTATTGATAATGACATGATATAGCACTTAGTTCAGTTTTTGCTGATAAGGATCAGAAGATGGTTTTATGAACGCGGAATCATGAAGTTGCCAAAACGTTATCGGATCAAATAGAAAATATATAATTGATTAAAGTTCCTTCTTTGTACAAAAAAAATTTAAATTACTTTGTTGCCAATCAAATTTTATTATTATTTTACCGTTCCTTAATTTTTTTCGCTTGATGATATCATCCCATAAGCTTAAAAGCTTGTGCGTGGGATGTGGGAATGGAATTTTGCATCGTATGAAAAATGCCATGTCTGACCTGGATTCGAACCCAGGATCTCAGGATAAAAGACCGAGACGCTCGGAGATCGGCAATTAGTACTGTTTTTTTTTTTATTAATTTACCAATATTTTACTATTTTTTAACAATTAATCTGAGAAATTATTAGATGAAAAGGATCTTGACGATTTAAGAAACATTCATGTTTTTGTTAAATGTAAAATATCTACGACATGAAATTGAAAATGCATAAATAAACAAAATAATATTGAAAATTAATTTTTCTTACATTATTAGACAAATAAGTAGACCCTAATAAAATTTAGGTAAGGTAATATCAAGTCCGGAGGTCCCGGGTTCGAATCCCGGTCAGGCATGGCATTTTTCACACACGCTACAAATCATTCGTCTCATCCTCTGAAACAATTCCCACCGGTGGTTACGGAGGTTAAACACGAAAAAAGGTAATATCAAGTAAAATATTACAGTTTTATAACAATAAACATGACATTGTTTTATAGATGTTTGTAACAATTTCCTATATTTTAAAAATGGTAACATACTTCTATATTCGGTCAAACATAAAATGCAGATCATGTATTGTATACTCATTGCTATTCTACTATTGTAATCCAACAACAGTTCACTATAGGAAGACTGTTGGCTAACATTAAAGAGAGATGATGCGGGTTGTAGTGTCGCAGTAAACATGTAACATATATTGCAAGACAAATGAAGTATAGAACTGTTTGTTTAATTAGTTAGTACTACTGATAGAAATTAAAATAATTAACTGAAGCTTAAATGAACAAGTGAAAATTATAATTTAATAGTAAATAAATATAAAAGAGCTTCCAAAGAAAAAAATATATAACGTATTTTGGTAATGCACCAGCAGATTTAAAAAAAAAATAATTAGAAAGAAAGCCGGCAAAGTTATTGCATAACTGACCCGGCGCAGTTCATTTATGGCTTTGCCTAGAAAATTTTTACAGTCATTTTTAGTATCTATCTTTATGATAGAATAATATTTTTTTTTCGATAACTGTAACTAAATTTATTAATATTTTTAGAACATGCGAATGTGTTATAAAATTTCAATCAAAAATGTTCAATTATTAGCCAGCCAGCTTCAGTTGTTTCTTCTCAACGTGTTAAACCAAAAATGTATCGTAATAAATTATAATATTTATGATTTATTTTTTCATCAAATATAAAATTACTTGTTTGATTTTATTTAAATATTTAATTTTAATGTTTGGAGGTAAGCTACTCGAAAAAATAAAGTATTAACAAAAATTGTTAATTTTTTATCATCAAAATTTCGAAAAATATGTTTTAAAATCTTTTTTAATTTTGCAAACCATACATCAGGGTGCTTTTTTAAAGTTTAAAATTTACACTGAAATTGATTATAAATAAATTAAATTTTTTTTTCTTATAGATTGGGAACTTCCTTGTCAGGGGAGGGTATTATTTCAGTGATATTGTTTTTTTAATAAAATATGTTTCATTTTAGGGGCTCCCATGCTTAAAGAGAAAGCATTCGGTTAAAATTAGTTTTTAACAAAATAATCCCTAAGTAGTGATAATAAATTTCAAAAATTAACTTTTTAAAATTGTTTAAAGCACCCAAAGATAATAGTTCTAAATATGCAAAGTTGTAATTTTCTAGGAAAGGGGTGACAATGACTTTTTTTTAATAAGAAATATATTAGAGTAAAGGTTATCAAAAAATTAATATTTTTCATTTTAAATTCAATGTATTACATGCGAGATGGAATTAAATGATTTTTTTTTGTTTTCAGTCAATTTACTGGTTTGATGCAGCTCTCTAAATTAAAAAAAAATTGAAATAAATTTTTAAAAAATCTAAAAAATATTTTTTGTTACCACAGACGTTTGGAGTGGGATGAGCAAAAAAAGTATTATTATAATTTGAAGGTCTGTGGATATAGAAAATATCGATGCAGAGATTCCCATTAATACTGTTTGTGAAACAACATGTATGTAAAAAAAAAGAAAAATGTAAAAGAACACATTTTAAAGCAGTAATAAGTAATCTTGTTAAAAAAACTTCAATTTTTGAAAACAAAATTTTTTTATCAAAGTGTCCCAGTAACGATTTGAATTCTTATTTCAGCCAAAACACACGTCATTTTCGAATTTTTTGTCAAAATGTCATACATTGTTCCCCTAAATTTATTTGTTTACCAAGTTTGAAGAAAATCAGCCAACATTGTTACAAGACCAAATACAGACCAGTCTACACATTTTTTTTTTTATTTACTTTTGGACCACCGTTAGATATTGCTTCAGAGGATGAGAGACAATGTAGCGTGTGAAAATGACACACCTGACCGGAATGATAAACCGGAACCTTCGAATGAAAGGCCGAGACACAACTAGCTACCACTCGTGCCACGGAGGCCATACTTATTTACATAGACATAATTGTCCGTCTGACAAGAATAGATTTATGGATTCAGGTGCATAGGAATAAAAAATGACCATTTAGGCTTCAGAAAGGTTTGTGTTGGGTGCCGCACGTCTTAACGGAACGTCACGAAAAAATCCGAATGGGATCTGCTTTGGAATTTTTGATGCGGTACACAGGAAAAAGGTGATCAGTTCCTTAATTCAATTGTTACCGGCGATGAAACATGGATTTCGTATCACACGCCAGAGAGGGAACGGCAGTCAAGTGATTGGCGTCATTCTCAATCACCGTCCAGACCAAAAAACGTCAAGCCACATCTATTTTGACGCAAACTGATAACCACAGCCTTTTGCAATCGGTTTGACATACTGCTGATTGTTTTCATGCCACCTGAAACGACTATAAATGCAGAAGAAGCCTACTGCGAAACTCTACGTAAGTTACTGCGCGCGATTCAAAATCAGCGATGTGGGCGGCTGACCGATGGCGTTGTCCTGCTGCATGATTTTAAAGCACTTCCTCATGTTGCCGGCCCGATACGTGATTTACAGAGAACATTTGGATGGGAAATTTACGATCACCCACCATCAAGTCCGGACTTATCTCCTTCTGCTTACCATCTGTTTGGGAAATTGAAACAATTTTTGAGTGGTAAGCAATTCGCGAGTAACGATGAACTTAAAGATGCTATTAATCAGTGACTAAATTAACTGGAGGCCGAAGGATAAGAGGAGGGTATATTGCAGCTGGTGTATCGGTAAGATAAATGTCTTAATTCTTGTGGAGATTATATAGAGAAATCGTATAAGGTACATATAGTTTAAGAGAAATAATAATTATTTATAAAGTTTACAGAATAAATTAGTTTACAAAGAAACTTTCCTTACTTTAGAGATAACCTCTCATATATAGTTGTAAATATACATTTTAATTTTTTTTTTTAAGTATTTTTTTTTTTTAATTTATTTATTATTTTTTCATGAAAGAGCAGGTATTAACACCTATGGTCATTACCTCGGTAGAAATTGGTGGCGTATGAAAGGATGGCATGCCTGACCGGGATTCAAACCTGGGATCACCGCATGAAATACCGAGACTCCATCTACTCAGCCCTGGAGGTCAGAAAATATTTGAATTAATTTTCTACAAATAATATTATTGTTCTTTAAAAATTATTTTATTTTTTTCTACTTCATTTTTAAAACATCGACTTTCGTTTATTTTAACATGATTTTTACATCTGGATATTTTTACAGATTACCTTAAAAATTCTTTAAAATAATTTTAAAATTTCTACATCAGACATAATTATTAGAGATTTTATTTTAGTACATAAATAAATAGAAAAATGTAATGGAGACAAAACTAACGTCAGATGGTTATATAAAAAAAATCAAAGAACTCAGAATTGCAGGTATAAAACAGACATAGAGAACAGAACTACATTCAGAAAAGATTATTAGGAAATCCTGAAAAAAAAAAATATAGTAATAAGAAATGCTCAGAAGAGCAAAAAAGAAGATATTTTTAAAATGAAACTATTAAAACGTGGTCCTTTTGTGACCTTGGATAATAAAAAAAAATATATATTATATATACAGGTGACCCTAAAATGGTGGGCTGGCTCTTAAGTTTTACATCACAGTTCTCAGTATTGAAGACATTATTCTAATAAATTCACAATGGATCTCCCTGCTTGTAAAATTTACAAGCAGAGAGATCCTAATTTAAAATTAGGCTTGTTTAATTACAAATGGTGGTCACTTCGAGCCTCTTCCTTGACTGACTTTTAAAACAATCCTAATAATTACTGGTAATTTTAAAATAAAAGTTAATTATTATAAAATGATCTTAATTATTGTTGTTTTGAAAATAAAGTTGTTGGATTATATCAAGTAATTATTTTTTATAACTTTTATCTCGAAAAATTTTTTTATTACATAAAAAAAAGGATTAAATGATTAAAGAAATGTTAATAATAAAAAAAATAATTAATAGTAAATCAATAACATAATCAGTTAATCAAGTATTAATTTATAAAGGAGGAAGTGAAATCTGACAGAAAATTATATAATACATTTTCTGAAATAAGTTGGTTATTTTTCAACCGATTTTCAAAACTGAGGTGTCATTTTGTTTATAATAAAATGCTTACAACTTTTTTAAATAAAACGTAATATGAAAAAAATGTGGATTACCGAAAAATAAAGGATTGAAAAATTTACAAGACTGCCATTTTTAATTTTTAATACGTTTACACTGTAATTGTATATTTATTACACAACGTTGATATAAATGTGTTCAAAAAATACTATTCTGATCGGATTCCTCAATCCGATCTTGAGATATAAAATTTTCATTAATAAACACGAAGTACCAAAAAGAAGGAAATCGACATTTTCAAAAATATGTTTTGTTAATTTTGACCCATAGAACCCGAAAATGCTTTCCAGCTCATCCTTTTAGGGCCATAATAGTAATTATTATTATTATTCAGACAGCGATTGCTGATGTCCTCGGTGCATTCCATCCTGTTATACGGGTCGGAAGTGTGGGCCCAGGCATTAAGAGTTACGAGAAACCGGAAGCGGCTTGCGCAGGTGCAATGCACCGCAACTTTGCGAGTCGCTTTCGCGTATCGGACGGTCTCCGAGCCTGCAGTACTTATGGTCACCGGCGTGATACCCATTGCTACTTTAGCAAGGGAGCGCCAGGTGATCTAAAGGAGGTGACGGTCAGTCAAAGACCGGGTGACCATTGCCAACGAGGAACGCACTCGCACGTTCCTCGCATGGCATCCTGGGACCACGAGACCAGAGAATGATGGACCGTAAGGCTTATCCCTCTGGTCAAACCGTGAACGGAGCGACAGCATGGAGAGGTGGAGTACTACATGACCCAATTTTTAACGGGTCATGAGTACTTCCGCGCTTACCTCCATGGCATAGGGAAAGCGCTGCCCCCGACTGCCTGTATAGCCCCGGTGTACGGGACGACGCTGAGCACACCTTTTTCAAATGTGCTCGGTGGGCGGCAGATCGACGGACACTAGAGGCGGATCTCGGAGTACTGAGTCCCCACAACGTGGTTGCGATGATGCTCCGTGACCTGAGCAGCTGGGAAAGTTTAGCCAGATTCGTCAGCAACATTCTCAGGGCCAAAAGGTTGACCTGGATAGTCCTGAAAATTAATTAGCACCTAATCAGGCTAGTATAGGAGGACTCGACCGGAAGTAAAGTGTTAAACGGTTCCGAGTCGAGTTCTGGTTGAAAGGGGGGTGGTTTTAGTCGATAGTCTGATGATAGTGATTGGATAATACCATCAGCGGGAGCCTGACACTCCGTGCGTTATTTCCACCTCCCTCCGCAAAAAAAAAATTATTATTACTATTATCGTTTCTCTCTCTCTCGCAGTTTTAATCTACACTGTCGGGATATGCAATCTCAGTACAAATACTATTATGATTTTGTATAAAAGATAGATCAGACAGTGTTGCATTTTTTCAGTATGACAGATTTCTTGAGCCTCGCTGTATATGTTTATTGGGTCCCAACTGTACTAGATGTGCTGTGAATGTGTGAGGCCTATGACTGACATAATGAGAAGGATGGTGATGAGTTTTTCTTGTTTCCAGAGTATTTTTATTTCTACCGCTACATCGATATATTTAGATATCGTTTCAGTGTATTTAGTTTGGATGTTTGTATCGTTGGGAATGGCACGTCAATTATGTAAGTGATTTTATTCTTTTTTGGATTGGAAGGCAATTTCTCGTTTGTTGGTGGTGAATTGTTTTATCCATATGATTGCCTATATCCCAGTACAGTTTGTATTTAGTATTTTTGCTATGAATGTTGGTGTATATTTTCAGTAGGGATCTTGTCTTTTCGGTGAGTTTGCGTGTTGTGGCTAGAGCTTGATGTACTCCTTTAGCTGCTGCGCTATGTCTGGTTTGTGTATTTGGTTCCGGCGAGAGCTCTGCACCCATCTGTGATGTGTTCCACTGTTTCTTTTGTTGATGGCATCTTCTACATGTGTCATCTGTGGCGGATGGGTCACCGATTATTTACTTTTTGTAATTTCGGGTTGTTATGAACTTGTCTTAGATGGTAATTAGGAAACTATCTGTTTTTGGGAAAAGTTGATCGTCCTGCAACCAGGTGTATGATTGCTTTCTGTTGGTGTGGTCTTGTGTGAAAACAATGTCGTATAATAAATTATTTTTTAATGAAAAGAGAAAACAAAAAAAAACAGGTTAAATAAAGAATACGGTTTAAATGTTAGTAATTAATAAGCAATGGATAATATAAGTACAAATGAAAGCCATAAAATTTTTATGTGTAATGAAATCTGTACAATAGGTATGAATTTTGAACAGTAATGTGATCCCAAATTGGTAACGGTGATGCCAAAGTGATAGCTCTCAGCCTTTCATCCGGAGGTTCCGGTTTCGAATCCTGGTCAGGCAAGACATTTTCACATGCTACAAAAATTGTCATTCATCTAATCCTGTAAAGTAATACGTAACGGTGGTCCCGGAACTTAAAAAAAAATTGATAACGGTAAAAATAACTGATTATACTGCAATAAGATTCTTCTAAAGGTCCAAATTTCTGTTAATAGCTGCTGCTAAAAGCACAATATTTATCAGCAATTAATATACCTACATATCGTTATCAATAGATTATCGAATTGGTTATAATGTAAATAATTATTGCTTTTTCTCGTAGGTACGTCAAATTTTTATTCATTTCATTTCATTTTTTAACACACACACAACACACACATTTAATTAATTTAATTATATATATATATAAATTATTCATAAATAAAAAATAATTATAAATAAATTAATTATAATATATATGGGTGTGTGTGTGTGTGTGTGTGTGTGTGTGTGTGTGTTTGTGTGTTGGAGTGGGTGCGCGCGCCGCGCGCATTTTTTAAAGTGTTTATTTCTCAATAACGTAACAAGCATTAACCAAAACATGAAGGTCACCTTGAAATATTGTCGGCTCGTATTATTGATTAACCGTTTTGTGTACTTGTAAATAAAATAAAATAAATAATTAGAATAGAACTTTTATTTAAAAGAATCGATTGAACGAATTACATTAATTCATTCCAATATACCAAATCAAATGAGTCGATTAGTCAATATCAATTTCGTACAATTACATTAATACGATTAATGAGCATATAAAGGGCATAAAGTTTATTCAATACGTATAACAGTGAAATAAAAAAAAATAAATAAATAAAAACACTTTTTTTTGTGCCCTCTAAATAAATATTAAATGTCTGTTGACTGAAATAAAAAAAAAGTTAAAAGGATTGTCTGTATAAGGAGATTTAGTATAAAATATAATGCCAGTATATTTATAATAAAATATTTTATAATGTATTATTTTGCGTAATCAGCATTACGTAAAATAAAATCTTGCTGATTACTTCTAAAGAAAATTTCCCGGGTATAGCAATATATGCTATTATAGAAGATATACTACTACACTTTACTAAAAGCAAAGCTATAACGGGAAGCTATACAGAACCGTAAAAACATATTTTTTCAGTAAAAAAAAAAAATGGTATCTTTTTACATTTTGTGCTTTAAGGAGTCATTAAAAAGGATTTAATAAAAATGATAATTTAAATAAATTGTTCGAGTTAATAATCTGCAAAAAAAGCATTTTATTTTAATGACCAAACTCCAAAAAATATATTTTTCTCAGACGGGTATTTGTACATATGAAAATATACATGCACGTACGTATGTATTGCCCTAAATTTGGTCTTATAATTCTGGGCACGGTAAATCGATTTTCTTCAAACTTGGTAATTGTATTATCTTCAAGATTAAAGAATGTAATAAAGTTTTGATTTTCTAATTGGGAAAAGCGATTGAGGTGTTTTCGTCTAAATAGAATTTCAAATGATTATTGGGTACTTTAGCAAATCTGTCTCTTACAAAAGTTGAAGTTTTTTTATCAAGATGACAAATTATCAATAATCTTTATTTAATATTCACCTCCTTCTCAAATAAGTCTACATATTTTTTATTTTTTACCTATATACTGCTTCAAAAGAAAAGTTAATGTGAGCTTTTTGCATCTATATTTTCTATATCATTAGGCCTTCAAACCACTATAAAATTTTTTGTCTATCCCGCTCTAATTGTCTGTGGTAACAAAAAAAAATTAATTTATTATTTAAATCCATATCGAAAGTTACTAATTGCATTTAAAATGTAAAACTCCTAATTTTTTATAGTCCTTGTTCTTTAGTATTTCTTTTAAAAAAACCATCAAAAATTTCCATCCTCCTCATAGAAAATTACAACTTTGTGTATTTAGAATTATGTCTATAATTTTGTATTGAATAAACAATTTTAAGTTATTTTTTTATATTTATTATCACCACTTAAGGATTACTTTGATAAATAGTAGTTTTACCAATACTTCCCCTTGAGTATGGGAGCCACAAAATAAAAAATAAAAAATATTTTTTCAGAATATCAAATTTTTAATGCTCTAGACGAACATTTTACACAATAAGTCACTAAAATAAATTAATACCTTCCTCTGACGAGAGCTCTCAAATTTTTTAAAAAGTTGAAAAAAAAAACGTTATTTTACATTTCGATTTTAATGTATTTAAAATTAAATTTACTGAATATTTTAATCATTTAAAAACGCTACCTAATGCATGAGCCCCCAAATTTTCGAAAAAAACAAAAGCGTATTTTTTCGAAATTGTGATGGTAATATACTAACATTAACAATTTTGAATATTACATTATTTTGTTCGACATCTTGGTTTCAAAAATCAAAAGACATACACAACCAAACAAGTAATTTTGTATTTAATGAAAAACATGTATTTTTTAATAGTCACGAAAATAACTTAATATCTCTCAATGTAAACTCACTACCCGACACTTTCAACACCCCCAGACCACTACCCGTTAGAATTTTATTTAGAAAAAAAAATAATAATAATAAAATTCATTGTCCGCTTTTTTAATATTTATATTTTCAAATATTATAAATTCTTTATTTACAGCTAGCCTTACATAATATTAGGTATGGCATTGTGTTATCTGGGTAGATAAAATCCAACCTACTCCGACTCTTTGAACTCTATTATCTGATTTGTCGGTTATATAATCGGATATGTGAATATTTTCAATGATCTCTTTTCAAAATGAGTACAGGAAGCTGCTGTAGATTTATGTATAATATATATACATATCCCATTCTGCTTATCTTTATATTTTATTTTTGAACGTCTCTTCATTCTCATTTCTCTTACCCCATAATTTTTAAATATTTCATATTTAATGATGTTTTTTTAATTATATATATATATATATATATATTGTTACCACATATATGCTTAATATATTATGGTCGGTCGAACACGGTATAGCAACTGATGCACAGTATACGGACGCGCTGATACAAGCATCACTATCGCCGCGCAGATGACCGCGCAGTTCTCCCACCATAACGGCGCTGCAGCCCCACTACTCTCAGGCTCCAATAAAAGAGCGTGTATCACGAGAGTGAATTCAATTCATCGTCGACCACCACCTGGAGAAGGCCACGAAGAAGAAGACAGAAGTTCCCTGGTCGGCTCAAGTTTGGACCTCCCGGCGGATGCCAACATCCCTGCCGGAGCATCAGGCCTGGCCGGCCCGCCGAGGGAGTCGCTAAATGCGGACGCTATCCTAACTTACCGCTCCAGCTACCGCAGGAGCCGGCCCAGCGTGGGATCGCTCGAGGAGAACCGCCTCGGCCGCGCCAGCGAAGGACGACCGACGCCGACCCGATATTGCGGTGCTCTGGGAGCCCCACTGCCGCTGAGGGAAAGCCCGGTGGAACTTCAGTGAACGATCTCAGGAATGGTCGAACTGAGAATGTACAAGACTACACTTAATTTACACTCATACAATATCATCCTCTGAAGAATTATCTAAACGGTAGTTACCGGAGGCTACACAGGAAAAAGGAGTAGGACTTCAGTGAACGAGCAACTCCCCGACTTCGCCGGAGATCAGCTTTCGGACCCAACAGCCCTTCACAGAGCTAACGCAAAAAACGGTCCTTTTTTCAGGGCCACCACAAGGTTATGAAATACAAACCGTCGAAGCCATTCGACGACAACAGCCCTTCTCAGGGCTACCATAAGGTTAGTAAGTGCCACGTGCCTTCGAAGCCATTCGGCGACAATATATATACGTCTTTTATAATTTGTAGTAGATGATGAGTAAGTAATACATTTCCCCCTTCCATACAATAGAGTAGATTTATTAACTGTTAATACTCATAATTCCAGCTTATTTTTAATAGTGAATTGCTTGTAAAACACTTAAATAAATAAAAATATTATTACCTAATCATACTGATCAGCTGATCATTGATGGTCTCTTACCATTTTTGCAAAAATAAGCTTACTTCATTGTTGTTTAATTTTTCATTTAAAGTAACTAACTACTCTATTAGTTTCTTATGAGAATTTATGATAATCGGTTGCAGTGGCTGCTCGTAGCTAAAATTAATGGGAGTGCTGCTCCAGAAAATTTTTTTGTGGCCCTTTTCAAAACTATGGTTAAAGTTTTCTGTAAAATAAAAGAACCGGAAAAAATTAATCAAATAGAATAACTGAAAGCCGGATAATTATCTAATTCTACACTTGATAACGTGTAGATAACATTCAAGAATATAGTACACGATTTTTTAGCACATTGTGCTCGGTTTAATCGAATAAATAATAAAACGTCAATACAGATAATATCTTTTAGTATTATTAGATAATAACTTAATAAAATGTCCGTTAAAATTACTATAATACAATGGTGCCAGTTGGCGGCCAATGGTGTTCAATATTTCTTTCTCTGTACATATATAAATTTATATGTACAGAGAAACAAATACATAATTATTTTATACTAATTATCTTGTCTTTCGCCTTTCCAGCGTGTTTTTGGACAGATTTGGCAATCAAATAGCCCTTGCTTTCCGCTATATTCTAATCACTACTGAAAAAACAACTAAACCACTTTCATATTCTTTCTACCGACTAAACTAGAAAAGAGAACAAATAAGGAACGTTCCATATACACGTGGAGTAAAAATAAACTACTTTCCACCAGCACGCCAGGGTCGAAAAGGGAGCAGCAGTTCTATCTCTCCCTGACGTACAGTTTCCTATGTGTGCATGCGCACAACAGCCAAATACCACGCCACTGGAACTTTGAAGAGCACAGTTCCACGCAATCATTTTTGAATCTTTTTCATAAACTTGGGGATGGTTACTAACACTGAGCTTAAGGATTATATATTGTACAAATATAAAGAAAAAATTAAAGAAAAAAACCACTCATTGTATTAAATGGTATCGATAATATTAAGTGGAAATAGTGGGTGCTGCAGTTCCAAAGTCCGTATACGCGAGCCGCCACTGATCGGTTGGCTAATTGATTTTGTCTACCTTTACCGCATTTGTAAGTTACTTTTGTTATTTACATTTTTTCGATAATTGTTTTTAACTGTTTTAATTTTTTATTGTACTTCCTGCTAACATTTCAATTAGTAAACAGGAAAGGATTAAACTTTTAGTGATGAGTGGTTTCAGTGATAGAGTTAGGGCATATAATACAGTATGTGGATTATTCAGTGCAAAATTTAATAATCGTAACCGTATTTCAAAAGGTTCAGTGTCAAAATCTCAAACGATTTGAAGAAACAGAGAACATTAATAATAGGGGAAGAACAGGCAGGCCTAAATCTACAACAAATCGTTAGAGATTATGCTAGAATTTATTGAGAATCTTCATTCGTCAACACGAACAGCAGCACAAGTATATAACATTAAACAAATTTTAGTGATTCGAACATTAAAAAGTGAAAATTTCAAATCATTAAAAATTCGTCCGGTGCAAGGACTTAATGAAGATGACTGCGGTGGAAGACTTCAATTTGCGAAATTAATATGAACAATATTTATGCAGATCCAAATTTATTAAACAACATAGTTTTTAGTGGTGTGGCCACTTTTTTTTTAAATGTCAATGTCAAACGCCATAATTATCAATACTGGACTGATTTAATCCGCAGTATTATCGTGAGGCACATGCACAGTATCCAGTCAAACTAAATGTACGGGAAGGTATTATTGGTGGACGGAAATTTAAACGCAGTGAAATATGAGGCTTTGCTTCTCGACCCTATTATTCCAAAAACGTTGTTGTTCCCAACTTTCAAAAAAATTGGTTTCAAAAAAATGGTGCCCCGCCTTATTTCGGTGTTCAGGTACGTTAAATTTTAAATGTATTTTTTCCTAAAAGATTGATTGGCCGAAGGGTTCAAGTAGAATGATCAGCGAAATCATACGTCTTGTCACCATCGGATTTCTTCCTGTATGGCCACATAATAATATTGTTTATCATAGTAAGCTCCAAGATATCGATGATTTACAAAATAAAATTCGAGAATTAGCACAGAATATCAATAGGGAATCATTGAATAATGCAGTATCATCCTTTTACAACCGAAGTCAAACTACAGAAGGAGGACATTTCGACCATTTATTAAAATGATATGCAGTAATAAGCAAACATTACGCTTAATAAATACACTTTTTTTATTCGATAATATCCATTTAACCAATTTTTTATGAATTTATGTATTTGCGATAACAGTTCCTTAAATCTTCATTGTAATTTTTTCAAATCCATAATTTATCACGCCGCCATTTTAGGTACCTAACCAACGTTTTATTTATAAAAATGCTTTTATCTATTTATAATATTTGAGTTGCAACTTCTGAGCAACCTCCAAAGAACGGGGTGAAATTCTATTCTCATCTAAAGATAGTGTTATTAACCGATACCTTTTCATGAAAGTTCCACAGTATTCTATCTTTTCTTTTTCCTGTTTTGCCTCCGGTAATTACCTTTTAGACAGTTCTTCAGAGATTATTGAGGATGATATGCATAAGTGTAAATGAAGTGTAGTCTTGTACAGTCTCAATTCAACCATTCCTGAGATGTGTGGTTAATTGAAATCCAACCACCAAAGAACACCGGTATCCATGATCTATTATTCAAATCCGTATAAGAATAACTGACTTTACTAGGACTTGAACGCTGGAACTCTCGACTTCCAAATCAGCTGATTTGGGAAGCCTCGTTGACTTCTAGACAAACCCGGTGGGTTTCAGTGTTCTATCTGGAACGGTTTTAAAGTGTTTGAGGGATTTCAATATTGTTGACTCTCTCTCCGTTTTCATTGATAGTTAAACTAAATTCATTTTTATGCATTTATTTACAATAATAAATGGAAATTTCTTTTCTTACTCGAATTATTCTTCTTTTTTCTTTTTTTTTCTGAAACTAGTTTCCTTCCATCTTTTAACGAAACACTCTGATGAAAGATGTTCTGTAATAAGAAAGAAAAAAAATAGTTAAATAAAAAATATAATATTTCTCATCTAATTAAATTGATTATTAAATTATACGTAAATAAAGAATAAATAAATAGATTGAAAGAAAATAAAGAAATTCAGCAAAACAAATTATACGTAAACAAATAAATAAATAAATATTTTTCTGATTGAAACGTAATAATACGTTATAGAGAACACTTCAATATAACATAAATTATAAATGTAAAATACATTAAAAAAATAGATCTATTTAAAGTTCGTATTAATTATTTAAACACAATCATAAGGAATAATTAAGTTAAATACATTAATAATTTTATCAAACATTACCCGTTAGTATGATTACATAATTAATAATTAAAAAACTCACTTACCAACAGTTCTTTTATATATACGTTCAAGGGCTTTTAGAATAAAATTTCATCATCAGGAACTTAAAAATTTTATGTTATAATTTTAATAAAACTAAAATTTCTACGTCATGTAAATTTGTTTATGTAACGCAATATAATATAGCAGTGGTTATGTTTAAATGTTTAAAATTATGTCGGCAATGTCCTGTCATAATGACTGGATATGATTGGATATGGACAATGACAATATGACTGAATGTCATAACAGTAGAGAAATTCATAATGACAGGACGTTAAGTCAACATAATTTTAAACATTTGACGACCACTGTTATGTTATGTTACGTTACATAACAAAGAATTTTTAGTTTTTAAAAAAAAATTAAAACATACATTTTTAAAGTTCCTGATAATGGAATTTTATTCTGAAAGCTCTTAAATTCCTGATGATGGAATTTTATTTTGAAAGCGCTTGAACGTATATATAAAGAACTGCTGATAAGTGGGTTTTTTAATTATTAATTAAATACATTAATCATAGATAAAACTGGAAAATAATCCTCAACACAGAAGCCACTATTAAAAATAATTTTAAGCAAATATTTATGTTTTCGTTGAATGGTGTAAAGAAAGGTAAATAATTTTTTTTGTTATTTGTTTTAATTAGTATTATTTAAAAATTCATCATTATAGTATTACTGATTTGTAAAAGAAAATTCTTTTATTGTTTGAATTCATAAGAAAAGTTTTCTAATGGTTTGGTAATGTATTAAAAATGACAACAGAAGCATTTCTCGTAAGGTGAAGTATCGTGTAGAGTTATAAAAAAAACAGTTCCTTTGTTCGATTTGGTAAAGATAAATATATTTTTATATTGTTAAGAATAAGTGGATATTCTTTTTTAGTAAAGATTACACATTCATATATATATATATATATGTATATTATTTAACCCCAGTTTCTTGTATTTTTTTTTAACAAAGAAATACTCTTTAGTTAAATTTAACATTCTTGTAATTCGAAATAAGTACAGCTTTAATTTATACTGGAGAACCATCCAAGAAATTTTCAGCTACTTCATATATTTGAATCATAAACAATATAATTTATAAATTTAATATATATTTATATTTTTTCTGTTAAAAAAAAAACCTGTTTCTTTAACATTGAATATAAAGCCCCTTAATGTAAGATATAAGAACTTTTACATCTTTTCTTACTACTAAACATAAATTAAATATTTTATATATGTTTGTAAAAGTTATACCACTTGACATGACACACATCTACTTTACGGTAATGCAAAATAATTGCATTTACAACTACAGTAATGCATTCATTGTTGATAATAAGTTTAAAAGAAACATTAAAATATACTTGTAATAATCTCACAAAACGACACCCTTTAAGCAAACAAAAAAAAGAGTAAAATAAAAAGAAAAAATTACGAATATAATAACTTGTACCGTTTACACCTGCTTTTCTTTATGAATATATTTTTTTACCGTTATGTTTTTTTTTTATTCTAGAGCAAATTTTATGCAAATTTCATGTCTTTGTATTCCTATTTCAGAACAAACCGTTTTGTGGATTTAAGTTACTAATGGTAAAAATAATAGCAACAAATTTATTAGTGTTAAAATGTATAGTAATCTTGTTTTAGCGAGGAGAAAATAATGCAATTGGTAGTAAATTAAATTCCAAGTTCGCTTAACAAGTAAAATCGTGTTACGTCGTTGAACTATTTCTTCTATCCCTTAAATAAGTCTACATACAATTATATACTATGTAAGTTTGTGCGTAATATGAAGTGAACATCGTGACACTTTTTCATGCTTTTTTTTACATAAAATATTAAACTATATGTATTAGTAGATGATACATGAGAGCGTTAAAAAGTAAATGAAAATAAAAAAAAAACTTTCTGTTAGGACAACCTTAAGGAGGGAAGATTCCCATCATCAATTATTATTATTATTACTACTACTTATTATTATCCTTAATTTATTTATGAATGTGTATTTAAGATAAATACTAATAAAGTATTGTGATATTAGAAAGAGTAATGCAGAAGAATGTTAATAAATATTTAAATTACTTATTTACACACCAACTTATTCATGAATAGCACAATTATTTTTAACTTCGATCGAATATGATATATTCGTATATATATATATTATATTATATATATATATATTTTTTTTTTTAATATATTTTTAATAGATTAACCCTAAACACCGATCAATTGAAAAAGGATGACTTACCTTATTTCATTACACAAACAGAAGCGCTTTCGCGAACTTGATTCGCATCATTAGTTGCATATAAATATATATATATATATATATATAAAACAAAAACATCATAAACTTGCAATCCATGATATCATACCACTTATTCACTTATAATTTTACGTTAAAAATATTTTTAAACCAATTAAATTTTATTAAAATTTATAAATTAAATTTAACTTATCGTACTTTATAATTTTATATAAAACATTTTTAGAACTTTGATTTAAATTAAATTTTATTTTAAATTATAACAAAACAAGAGATAAAAGCCATAAAATATTTTTAAAAATGTTTAAAACTACAAAGATTCATCATTAAAATCAATTAATTTAAAATTAAAATGTAAAAATTTAATTAAAAATAAGATAAAAATGAAAACTTATAAAAACATTTAAAATAATAACTTAAGTACAACAAAATCATGTGCCAGCCATTTCACTGAAGTTACCCTCCTAACCGTATTGAAAAATCAATTACTCACCAACATCATAAACACAGATAGTGATACTATCTACTGCAGCCTTTATAATACCGTCATTCTCGTATATGGTGAGTAATTGTTGATTTTTATTCTCATAAAATATATGAGAATCGATGTCTTTATAGAATATGAGCATGATCTCATTATGGATATCTTATGGAGGTCCATCTACAAGTTGGATGATGGATATCGTTGAGATAATGCAGACAAAAGATCTGACAGATAATAACTAGAAAAATAGAGATTACAGAATTTAATCTGCAGTAAACGGCGATAATAACTATGTTGTAAAAAGTAGAATAAATATTACTACTTTATTATAATTTTATTATTTTATGTTTCGGCATGTACGTATCTGTTTTACAGAACTATAGTTTTCTCATTTCTTTACCCCTAACAACTATTTTAAATGTTCCATTAACAATTTTTCCTGTTTTTAAATTGAATTTAGCGTACGACAATATGCCTGAACGGGATTCAAAACAAGAATTTCCTGATTTAAGTCAAAGATGTTACCGCTATATCCACTGTGGTCAGCAGCGGCATTTAATTCTATTGTCAGATATAATTATTATAACAAAAATCTTTACTTATATTATGACTTCTGTTTGTGTTAAAAGTCATTAAGTTTTCCAGTAATTTGTTTTTTTTAATATTATTACTATTAATTTATGAGAATTTAATTCTGAAAAAAAAATGGTGTAAGATAAATTGTGATACAACAAAGAAAAGTTAGAAAAATTCGAATTTTATTTAGAAATGGGACACTAGACCAAAATGGATTATACATACCAATTTATATTAAACGTTTAAAAATGAGCCCGCTTTTTCAACACATTTCTTGGCACGCTTGTGTACAGTTTTTTTTGCTCTTTTTAGTTCTTCAGAGCTATCCTTGCGTTGATAATTTCATCAATTACAGCGTCGTATTGGTCAGATCGTTCGTAGCTGGTACGAATACTAAATAGTGAACCTGTTTCCCGATGATTACGTAAAGTTTCTCTAATTGTTTAGGGATCTGGAATCCTGCGATTCAGAAAACGTATATCATATTCTGCTGCAGCGACTGTAGCATTACTATTAAACAGACCCAAAATCAATTCAATATCAGCGTATTCTTCTATTGTAAATAAGTAGACATTACTTCAATGACAAACCGATCACGTTCGAACTAAAATTCACAGAAAACCTTTGCTAACGACATTAGAGTTCAAAGTATCGGATATACATAATGTATCTTACAGAATGATTTAAATACTAATATAGTATATGTAGTATTGCACGTTGTTAATCAGCTGTTGTTATTTTATTTCCAACTTTGAAATAATTTTTCAAATAATGTATTATATTTGTGTAATTAATGAAAAAATTATCACGTAAGTAAGTGGTGCTATAGGAGAATGTTAAAAATCAGATGGGTGGATAAAGTGACAAATGAAGAGGTATTGCGGCAAATAGATGAAGAAAGTAGCATTTGGAAAAATATAGTTAAAAGAAGAAACAGACTTATAGGCCACATACTAAGGCATCCTGGAATAGTCGCTTTAATATTGGAAGGACAGGTAGAAGGGAAAAATTGTGTAGGCAGGCCACGTTTGGAGTATGTAAAACAAATTGTTGGGGATGTAGGATGTAGAGGGTATACTGAAATGAAACGACTAGCACTAGATAGGGAATCTTGGAGAGCTGCATCAAACCAGTCAAATGACTGAAGACAAAAAAAAAAAAAAAAGTGATTCCCAGACTGTGCGCCGCGACGCCCCGGGGAGCCGCGGCCTCTTCACAGGGGCGCCGCGAAATATTGTAAAAAATTCATAATTAATTGAACCAAGACATTTATTAATTTAATGTTAATGAAGATACACGAGTTTTATTTATTTTTATCTCTTATTTACGAGTTGTCATACTTTTACATAGGGCGCCATGGAAAAATTTTAATTGAAAAAGGTTGCCATGACTCGGAAAAGTTTGGGAACCACTGATCTAAATGATACTTATTTATTTTATTTTACAATTATTGTTGTGTAATTTGTTGCTTTTTTAAAATCCTTCAATAGCAATTTTTAACAATAATCTCTTTTTTTACAAATTTTTCACATCACCAAAAAAGAATTTGGTTTTTCTTTATGTTAAATAAGTTTTTTTCTGAAAAATGTAGTTATGTTCTTTTCGAAATAGAATTTGAAATTTTTTAACTTTTCTTTGCTTTATTCTCTCCAAGTTTTGTTTAAAAGTTTTATGGGTTTACTACTCAGTTAACAAAGTTATTGTACGTAAACATAAAAAAAGGTTTTCTTTAGCTCAATTTATTGGTTTTCACACAGATTTCTCAAAAACTATCTAAGATGCGGTTCTAGGAACTTTTTATTCGACTTTTCCAATCAAAAACCATAATAAATCATTCCTTTTTCCCCTTAATTAACGTCCTAAAAATTTCAGTACGACCTATTTCAGCGGGATAGTTGAAATTTGACCGAAATAATTCATTAACCGTAACTTGCAAACGAAGTATTTTAGGAAAATATTTCTGTGAACATTTTTCATTATTTTCACGAGTATATATATATATATATATATATATATATATATATATATACACAGTAATACATTTTGCATTAAACAGGCAAGACCTAACTCCGGGGAATATACTGCTTGGATCCGCTCTCGCGTAAAAACTTCAAGCCGGGACCACTGAGACTTGGCCCTTCGTTACGGACCTCCTTTTGTCTTTTTCTTTCACCCTGTCTTCCTACGTCATACGTTATAGGGAACTGGCCTTTTCCCGTCAGTCTTCCAAGTATCCATCGTCCTTCTTCATTAAAAGAAATGTGTGTGTGCGTGCGCGTGTGTAGTTTTTAACTGCCGTCCAATTGTATCTGTTATTGATTTACATTTTAATACCTGAAATAAAATTCGAAGTTTTATTATTATTAAAGTTTATTTTATAATTTTATGCGATTTTATTATTATTATGAATCGTTTAAAAGGTGAAACGGAATACATGTCTATTGAAGGGTTACCTCCCTACCGACTACACAGATTGGATTACTGGATAATTTATAAAAATATAATTATAAAATGGATATTTCTTATATAATGGCAGTTATGTATTCAATAGTGAAGGGATTACTGCTTACTAATGAATAGATTATTAAATTCCTTTGGAATTTAAAAAGAGTTTTGTCAAAGGAGAGTATCCTTGTCTGCATTATTCATCCACGTGCAGTTCATTTTTAATTCATTTTTGAAACCCACTTGTGAACTTGAATCGAAAGTAGTATCCCATCAGATGCAGGAATGCGTCTGATTGCCTTTTCCATATATTCTTTATATAGCAAGATGAGTATAAAGTTTGATGATGGTAGATAACTAATTACCTATCGATTAGGTTTATTTTGATTGAGTTGGTTTTTTAGAAGTTAATGAAACTTTAAACTGGGGTCAATAACGATATTTCAGATTTTAATTAAAATTGTAAAGTTTGAAAAAAAATTCTCTTTACTTAAAATCTCTTTATAAAAGTAGTTTTTGAGTACGGTTTTTATTTTCTATATATTATTAAATGTAACTCATATATATTATATATTATATATATCATATATATATATATATATGATATATATATATATATATATTTGTTTTACATTTTAATACTTGAAATAAAATTCGAATCTTAATTGTTATTATTATTCAGATTTAGTTTATAATTTTATGCGATTTTCATAAAATTAGACTTTTCCGAAAAATCTAAATTAAGTTACGGTCACGTTTTTCTTCTTCTGTTATTATTATTATTATTACGTTATATAAACTATAGTTTTTTATTCTTTGACATATTCTAAACTATCAAGATAAATTGTTTCGGGCAAACATAATTAATTTGTTTACTTCAACAGTGAAACAAGAAAATTATATACAGATTAAATGATAGAGATTAATTATATATATAGAGATTAAATGAACACGAATAAAAGTTTGATAAAACATTAAAAAACTGACCATTACGGAACTTCACATAAATTAACTTCGCTTTTCCCGTCTTCCCATCTTCCCTTTTTCCATTATTCACGTAATTATTATATATTATGAAAATGAGCCAAATCGGACCATAAATACAATTTTCTGAAATGTCTCGACCCCAGCGCCACCTAGCTGTCCAATTTCAGTAACCTTCAAGAGCGTGCGCACAAGTCACCATAGTTTCATCGCAATCATATGAATGGTATAGGAGTGCATACGGGACAAACAAATAAACAAATAATCATTCATTTTTATATATATACTAGCAGACCTGCGAATGCTTCGCTATTGCTAGACTTGAGTATATGTATAGATTAAAGTAACACAATCCAAAGTTTGATAAAACATTACGGAATTCACAAAATTTAACTTTCACTATTGCACCCTTTTCCCTTTGCACCCTTTTCCCTCTTTCTCCAATTCCCTTTACCCTATTTTTCCCTTTTCCATTTCCCCTGTTCCCTAATTTTTTATCTGTTCTATTTTCCCCCTTTTCTATTTTTCCTTTTTCCTGTTCCCCTTTTTCCAATTTTCCCTTTTTTCTTATTTCCCTATTTCCCTTTTTTATTTTTCCCTTTTTACATTTTCCCTATTTCCCCTTTTTTCCCTTTCTCCCTTTTTCCCGTGCGTAAATCGGTCCAGTAGTTTTTTAGCCTATAGCGCACACACATACGAACATTGTCTTTTATATATATATATATATATATATATATATATATATATATATATATATATATATATATATATATATATATATATATATATATATATATATATATATATATATAGAAGAAGAAAAAGTCTGTTTGTACATTAGTTTGCTTGTTTCGTAAATATCTGACACCGGCGCGACCTAGCAGATATAGTTTATGCAAAAATGTTTCTTTTCACGTAACTAATACATATTCTGAATATGAGACAAATCAGACCATAAATACAATTTTCCTAAATATCTCAACCCCAACGCCACCTAGCGGATAAATTTTTTTTGCCACAATATATCTTTTCACGTAACTAATATATGTTCTATTATGAGCCAAATCGGACCATAAATACAATTTTTTCGGAATATTTCGACCCCAGCGCCACTTAGCGGGTCCTCACTAATTCAGAAACCTTCGCGGGTGCGCACACAACAGCTCACCACGTTTCAACATAATCGAATGAATGGGATAGGAACGCATACCGAACAAAGAAACAAATTCATTTATATATATATAATATTAAGGTAGTTTAAAGTGGTTGTCGAATTAAATTTCTGAATTTTATTTACTTGGAACTAAATTTTATTTCCTTAATTACGGTATTAAAAGTTTGTAATAGAGATTATTCTAATGATTTGATCGTATTTCGTCGTAAAATGTAATATTTTCATTAGTTGTAAATAATCAACATAAATTGTTGCCTTACTTGGTTTTAAAGGAATTCTTTTATGCAGCATCACCATTTTTTATTACTGAATTATTCAAGGGATCAGACCTGACGACACCTAATTCCACTTTTCTTACACTTGTTGATTCTTATAACAGGACGCAGTGGATTATTTTTCAGAAGTGTGAGAATATTTTATTAAGGTAAAGTTGAACTCCTTGTTTTGGAAATACTCTGTTCCAGTTAAAAGTATCTAACTTCCAATTAGAACAGAATATCCTAATTACTAAACGGGAGTTTTATTATATTTTTATTGGCTACTAGTAGTAGTTTAATTCTTTAAAGTAATACATTATATAACAAAAATAGTAAATAAATTGGGTAATATTTTAATAAAAATTTATCTTCCCAGTTTATAACAAATACATGTCACAATATTTCTTGAATTAATAATAATTAAGTAATTTTAAAATTTTGTTAACTCATTGAAAGAAAAATAAATTAATGTAAAGTGTTAAGTTAATTCCAATTTATTTTTTTTTAATTATAACTTATTTTTGCTGCGCAAAAGATGACAGTTGACAAAAGAAAAAGATGAATTAATTGATTCTTTAAATGAAATTCATAAACATTTCCGTGTCTTTGTTTATTAAAAGTACCTACGTACTCTACTAGTGCTGCTAAAAATGATGTCTAAACAAAAAAAGTCTTCCTTTCTTTAATAAAAATTGCAATAGCACTTTTTTTAAATGGGGCCGTACTGAAAACAAAAATTATCGGAAAAAATTTTATTTAGCAAATATAAATCTTTATAGAAATAAATGTAACATAACATTTTTTATATAATTTATTAATGTCGGTAAAAACAAATGATATAATATGGTTACTATTTATAGGTGTAATTTTCCGTACTTCCTACAGGATTACATAAAAAATACCCAGAAAAGAGAACGATTCTATATTATAGATATACCTTTTTTTGTTGACACAATTATTTGTTGATACAATCTGTTCCAGCGGAACATTGAATATACGGGTTATTTATAAAGAATGAACCGGTTTCAAGAGCAATTTTTGAGTTCAATAGGACCGTTATAGAACGAACAATAGATCATTTGAAAGAGTAGGTTTCTAAGTTTCGAATGATTGTAACATTAGCGGGTTAGTAATAGTGACCTCAAAATGGCGAGTCAATCACAAAAATCGTTCTGTGTTCTTTAGTTTGCGTAAATAAATTACGTAGTCATGAGGCAGCGTGCTTTTCTAAGGCAATTCGACATTAATCCACCCTCTCTGAAGAAAATTCGATGTGATTTCGATAGTTTGAGGAGACTGAGTGTCTCTGTAAAGGAAAAAGTCCAGGACGACCGTCCTCGGAGTGTCAGTAGAAGCAGTGTGTTTCGGGGGAAGCAGTGGAGAAAATTCGTGATGCGTTTCAGCGTAGCCGACATAAGTCCACAAATCGAGGTAGCCGTCAGCTTGCAATTTCTCAACCAACTACCTGACTTGTGCTAATAAGATGTTTACGCATAAAATTATAAAACTGCAGCTAGTTCAGATACTTTCCTACAACGAAAAAAGAAACGATTGAAATATTGCGAATAGATGATGAAAAAAATGGAAAACGAAACCTTCATTTCACTTTTAATTTTCACTGATGAAGCAAACTTTCACATAAATGGCACACTGAATCGTCATAATGTTCACTTTTGGGGATTGGAACCCTTCACGTGTAACAGTTGAGCACGAGAGAGATTCTGCTGAGGTGAATGTGTTTCGTGCATTCTGTAAGAACAAGGTTTACGATCCCTTATTCTTCGAGGAAAACACCGCTACAGGACAAACCTTTCTTAACACCCTCCAAAACTCGCTCTTCCCGTTACGACAAGCAGATTCAGATGACTTCATTTTACAACTAGATGAAGAACCACCTCATTGGTACCTGATGGTACAAGTTTTTTTTAATGAAAAATTGCCCCGACGGTTGATCAAAACGGTGCCCAAGATCTTGCTCTTTCAGATTGGCCTGCGAGATGTCCAGATTTAACGGTATGTGATTTTTCATTCAGGAATATGTTAAAGTTGATTTTTGTCCACCTTTACCCATAAACATCAATGAACTTATACACTGAATATCAACTGCGATCAACTATGTAAATCCGTAACATGCTGCTACGCGTCTGGAAGGAATTCTCTTACACCTTTATGTTGTCCGTGCTGCTTCTGGTAGGCACATTGAACACTTATAGAGACAGGAAGTAAAACTTCATTATGAGTAGGAGTTCAATATGAGATTTGTTAAGAAGTTACGTTTCCTTAATAAAATATTAAGTCATGAATTTGGTTCATTCTTTTTGAATAACCAGTGTATTATTAAACTTTTTTCTAAAGGCTCCATTTATATTCTGTTTTATTTTGGTTGGCACCTAGTAATATTTACCAGTTGATAATAATGACAAATAAAATTTTTTTTTAACCTGGGAAAAAATACAAAGGCTGACCGGAACTCGAACCTAGAATTTCCGGATAATAGGCAGAGATACTACCACTCCTCTACGGAAATCGATAATAATATTATATATAAAATTCATATTTTTTTCAAATATATATTTTGCAAGATGTAGCTGTTCAAATGCAAGCTTTTTCTTTCGTAATGTATGTTATGGTACCTTTTTCCATTTATAATAAAAATTATTACGATTCCTGCAAAACAAAATTGCAACTATTTTATTATACTTTTTAAAAAAATGTTTAAATTTGAAGTAAATTTATGTTGTATAGATAGAGGGGGCTGCTGAAATATAATGCACAGAGCAACGTAACGGGAGAAAAAAGTCACACAATGTAGTAAGTGCTGTCATCTTCTAGTTTCATTTCCTAATTACTAAAATTCCAAAACTCTTGACACAAACCTCATTTTTTACAGTCGTCACTATTATGGAGTCGAGTACATTTGCTATGCAAACGTGTCAAATACAATGTTCCATGATTAAATTTTTACAACAGAAAAAGTGGAAAGAATTGACATTCAACGTAAACTTACAGAAAAGAACAAAAAACGACGAATGTGTTATAAACAGCTTCCGAAATGTTGTCCTGACGAGAGAGATTTCCTTTTCAGTATTGTGATTGAAAAAACTTGGGTGGATCATTAAGACCTAATTGAAAAAGAGCAGAGCATACAATACCACAACCAACAAATTCAAAACAACCCTCTGAAAAAACAAAAACATTCTTGACGGTGCTCTCCAAACTTGTATACCCGACTGATTATCTGAAATCAGGGTTGAATGTAAATTCTGTGTGATACATTGAAACGTTATAAAACCTTAGGAGACGTTTATCGAACAAGATGTTTATCTTGTTCGATAATCTACGGGGTTGATAACTATACAACACAATAATGCTAGGTTACACATTTCGTGCAACCTCCGAGGCTCTTGTGATGTTGAAATTTGAATCTAGGTTAAATCCTCCACATAACTTACCACATAATAACCACAAGTTAATAATAACCACATAACTTACCAGATTTTCACTTCTTTTCGTAATTAAAGAGTAATATTAAAGGTATTAATTTCATCACTGAATATGAAATGAAAAACGCAGAGAGTTTCTGGAACAAAAGACCGCCAGCATTGACGGAATGAGAAAATTGTATCACAACTGGGAGAAATATGTGTAGCTGTAAATGGTTACTAGGTTAATAAAAGGGGAAAACAGATGTAAATTTTTGTATAAAACAAAATTTAATTTTATGACGTATTTGTTTCATTTGATTTTTTTTAATTTGCTAGTTATGAGTAGCTGTGCATTACATTTCAGCTATTCTTCGTATGAATCATCAAAAAAAATATTTAATACAATGAATTAAAAATTATAAATTTATACTATATGATTAGCTTACACCATGCTGTATGAAGTGATCACAGGGTGGCTCATAAGTAGTAGACTTGCATGCCACTAGCTTCAATAAAGGCTTGTAATCGCAGAGACACATTTTCACAGGATTTTGCATGAGGAACAGCAGAAAATTGCTCAGTAATCACATCCTTCTGGTCCAGTAGGGTGTTGATGTTGCGGGAATAAATGTTTTCCTCGACCTTCGATCCAACGGCCAGGGAATGTATAATCCAAACAATTCGTACTGTTGTGACATAATGAGAGGGTGCTCCACTCTGCTGTCACAATAAATGATCAAAGAGATCTTTCTGTTGCAGTAAAGGGTAAACAGTGTCCCTAATGAGCTTCAGGTAATTCTCACCATTGACGCCATCATCAAAGAAAAGGGGCTAATGAACCCTTAGTACGTAACACCTCCTCAAACCATGATGACTGAACTTTTATCATCATACAAGACTACCGCATTTGGATTCGACGTATGCCAGTAAATACAATTATTTCTATTTACACTACCGGGCAGGTGAAATTTTGTCAGTCCACACCACAGTTGTGCTCCAAGTGTGGATCCACTTCCAACTTGGTAAGCCACTCTTCAGCAAATTGCAGGCGGTGATCAGGGTCATGTTCATTCAACATGTTGATGAGTCTTTGATATGGTTTCAATTTCATATCTTTGCGCTTTCGCTGTAATGAAGTTCTGGGAATTGTCAGTGCTGCTGACATACAGCATATTGATTTGGATTTCTGAGGTGACGACACCAACACCTGCTGCAGCTGCTCCCTATTCTCGGCCGTGTTGACATTTTCTTGGTTTCTCTGCCTGCGACATATCCAGTACGGCGCCAGTTGCATCGAAGTGTTTGTTTAAACGTGCAGTGGTCTTCAGCTTTGGTGTATCAGGTCCATACTCCATAAGCATACGGCGAAACTTCCTGCACTTTGTGGCTGCGAATTACGAGCGTACGCACCGGATTCGTTGCTCCAGAGGAATCCTATTCGCTATTATAGACGTTCAACCTGTTTGAAAAAATCCTTTTGGATCATTGTAATACAACTCTACTATATTTTAAAATTTAAACAGGTCAGAAAATGCACTTCCGCTAGAAGTTATGGCGACATCCAACTCTGGTTTACTACTTATAGGCTTCTCTGTCTATAAATGTTATAATTTAAAATGTATTGTCTAAAAACAACAAAAGAACACTGTCTTTTTAGAATTCCTTTATTTGTTGAGTTTGACATTACAAATTTCACATAAAATTATTTTATACTTGGCTTGAAAAATCTTATTTTATCTTTTTTAATTATCTTTATGCATTGAAAAGTAGCTGATAAATATCTAATAATGGGTGGAGTTCAAACCAACAGCCAGATTTAATCGTGCAATTTAAATAGTATTGAAAACAACACATTAAGATATCCAGCTTTAGAAATTACATTCTAGATAAGGCATCGAAACAGTGTCGTAAAAACTTTTATTGTTATTGGTAGATTAAAGTAACAGTTATTTTGTGTAATGCAGAAGAAAATCTCTGGCAAATTCCCTACATCTGTGTTATTGAGATAAAATTATTTTACGTAGTAATATTAATCAGTTGCAATGTATGATGAATTCATTTGTATTTATATTTTATGAATCATTTTTATTTTAATGAAAATAATTGGCTCTTCTCGTACTATTATACAGACATAATTAGAAAATAAATCTACGTAAAACATTTTTTGTAATCTTATTTATTTAAATTATATACCACTAAAATGAAATTTTATCGTTAATCAGTAAGAAATAAACAAAAGAGTTAAATAGATAACGAGAATATTGGTTGAAAACTACTTATTTTTCTTATAATTACTTAAAATTAGCGAAAGATTAAGTAGGGGAAAGATCTAGATAAGAATCTAGAATTAATCCAGTTTGAGGAATAATTTTTTAAAGAAATCTTGATAGTAAAAGTGACTTTGGAAGCGCGAAGAATAGTACATAAAACATATCAGTACATAAAACATGAAACATGTATATCTTATTAATTATATGTTTAAAAATAAATAAATAATCAATATTTATTACTTTATAAAAAAAAATTATTTCCAAACACATTTTCATAATTTTTTTATTTAATTCGTTCATTATATAATATTTTGCATCATACAAACCTCGAAAACCTTGTTATGTTTTTACGTAACTGTTAATATTATATATATATATATCCAGCGATAATTTGTTCAGATGTACTTAAAACAGTATTTTTTTTTCAAAAAATTCTAGTCAAACCTAAATTTGTAATATAGTTTGTTGTTTGACATTAGATAGATAAAAGCGGGACCCACCGGTATGATCTAGTGATGAACGCGTCTTCGCATATCAGCTATTTGGAAGTCGAGAGTTCCAACGTTCAAATCCTATTAAAGGTAGTTACTTTTATACGGATTGAATACTAGATCGTGGATACCGCTGTTCTTTTGGTGGTTGGGTTTCAATTAACCACACATCTCAGGAATGGTCGACCTGACACTGTACATTATTACACTTCATTTACACTCATTTATATCATCCTCTGAAATAATACTTGATGGTGATTCCCGGAGGCTAAACAGAAAAAAATAAAAGCGACAGATATAAAGCGGATATGTCCTAATTTTTACCGGACATTTTAAATACAATATCCTTTAATTTTTTTTACTTTTACTAATGTTAATTACGCAGAATTAAATTTTTAAAAACATATATCCTACTTTTTATATATATTAATTACAAAGTAAAACTCCAAAAAATAGTTATTTTTTAACCTAAAACAACGGTTTGATTTTTGTTTTTTTATCGATGTTGAAATTATTGCATAATTTTTACCGTTGTCGTCCCAATAAATAATGTTTTAAACGACATACAAGTAAATTTTCAATTTTATCTGCCTATTTAAAAATTATTTCCTGCAGTTTTAAAGATATAATAATAATGGTTTATTATCTTGGATGGATGGCCAAAATATTATTTTTTCTTCTTCCAGTTTACGGTTTTGGAAGTGGTACACCAAGGATTTTTTGAACTGTAGAATGAGAGGTCATAGGGCATCGCTTGTTTAATAATAATAATACTTCAAGCGAGTAACCGAATCAGTCGATCTTGAGAGTAAATTTGCTGGCCGACCGTCGGCTGTTGTTATGTGCCTCGTGCTGCGTTAGGGACAACAACTACGTTGTTTCTATGTCCTCATCACACTCCTTCGAACTCCCACCTCTTTTCACAGGTGAGACGCGAGGTTGCCGGTTATGTTCACATGACGTGGCATCGTGGTGTGTCGGCATTACGAGTTAGCGTCGCCTGCCTGCCTAGCCTAGCTAGCTAGCTTTGGTTGTTGCTTGGTCGCTAGCTAGTAGGGAAAGCCGAGTTACAGAGAACGACTGGAGTTGTTCGCTTGCTAAGCTGACTGACTGGTTGTGTGTCTGTTCGGTTTTCGTCTCTGTAAAAATTAGTTGTTGCTATTTGCTTACCAGTTGTGACAAATTTGCCGCATAGTGCGTTTGTTTATTTAAATTGTTGTTGTTATTTTGGTTATTACTTTAAATTAATTATAATATTGCGTATTTTTTTTTTTTATTAGTATTTAGCTATTTTTGTGTGTGATTTTTTATATAACTTCTACGTCATACTGGATTACTCATCAACAGGTATTTTTCGTCATTTGCTAATTATTGTTATTACGTATTTATTTATTTCTGTTTTTTTAAATTTAAACTTACAAAGTTTTTATAAATACTGATGTTGAACGCTTTATTAAACTTAATAATTAGACATTATATATGCCGTTTCATACTAAACTATTATTAATAATTATTTTATTTTTGATTCATTTATAAAATAAAATTTCGAAGTAATAAGTACTTATATAATAAAAATCCGAAGAAACGTCTCACCTTCTTGATCAACATGGCTGTTCTTTGTAACAAGACTACATCTGTCAATTTTAAACTGTATATCTGAAACATATTTGTTTCTTTAATAAAGCGTTATTCTAAATAAAATTTAAAAATAAGATTAGTCGGTTTGATTTTTGTTTAAAACGTTGTATGGTATTTGTTTCATAAATTATATAATTATATTGAAATGCATAATTCTTTTAAGGTTATGTAAATGATTGATTTTTTCTTCTGTAAGATTAGTACTTGTGTAAAATATATGTGGAATTATACAGAATATACTGTAATCAAGATGATTATTTACTACGCGTTATCACCATCGAACTGGACTAGGTTTTTTTATACTTCTGATCTATTTTTCCTTTTTTTTTATGAAATGTTTAATTTCTTCTTGTATTATGGCGTCAAGGATTTCCTTATCGATTTATTTCTTTACGGTACTGTGTTAAGTAAAACCTTTTACAATTTTTGTAATTTAAAAAAAAATTCCATTCATCTAGTATTGTTATATCTAGCTTTTTTTCTTGTTTGGTTACGATGGAGCTATGCAGATAGATGACAACCTAACCAATTTAACTTTGAATTAAAATATTTAACTATTAATTTATTGAAATCTATTTAATAATTTTTATTTTTTGCATTTTCGTTACAAAATATTTTGAAGTAACTCATTATTTTACTGGTTAGATTTTTTTCCATTATTTCATCTTTCTATTCATATGGTCTTATGGTTTAAAAAAATGAATTTTATTTCGTGTTACATTCATCAGCTGATTTCGAAGTCGAGAGTTCTTAGGTTCAAATCCTAGTAAAGGCAGTTAATTTTATACGGATCTGTATACTAGATCGTGGATACAGGTGTTCTTTGTTGGTTGGGTTTCAATTAACCATACATCACAGGAATGTTCGATCTGAGACAGTACAAGACTACACTTCATTTACAATCATACATATCATCCTCATTCATCCTCTGAAGTAATACTTTACGGTAGTTCCGGAGGCTAAACAGAAAATAGAGAAATTTGTTGCTGTAGCTGATACTTTCCTGATATCTGATAGTTTTCACTAAAAAAAAGAATCACTTATTTTGTACAATTTTCAATGTTTTGTCTTTTATTTAACGTTTTTATTTTTTTTAAATCCAAGAAAAAGGTTATTTTCATTGAATAATTTATTTTTAATGAATCAAATAGTATAAAAAAGGAAAAACAAAAACATATGACTAATATTATAAAAATAAATAATAAATTTATCGATGAAATTCTAGAAGTGTATTTTTTATCTCTTTTCTTCAGTTATAGTATTAACTTTCAGATATTCTTATATAATGGGTGAAAATATTACAGTTATTTGATCTGTTTGAGAATTGCAACTCTATTACGTTGTGTAATGTCATGGTTACTGATTATAGAAACGCAGTAGAAAGTGACAAAGATAAATTCAAAAATTTATCTTTGTCACTTTCTTTGATTCTTAATCAAAATTAAGAATCTTACTCTGAACTATTAATTTCATACTTAATTTGAAAATCGACTGCTTTGACCGTTAACCAATATTCGTATTATTTAGTTATTCTTTAAAAATTACAACCAAAATTTCATAAATACAATTATTTAGTCAGAAAATTATTTTTTATTGTGTAAAATATTAATTTTGATTAGGAGTCGAGCTCAAAATCATCCAGATGAAAGGCAAAAATCTATTATAGTATAAAGTGAAGTAAAGACATCTTTAATCAAATTTGATCTGTTATTTCATGAGAAAAACATTTCAAGATTCGTAGTCGGACATTTATTTAAGTCATGGTATCTTACTAATTACTAATCAATAACAAAAAAATTATAAAAATTTTGTAACAAAATTAAAAAACGTTACTTTAATTTTTTATTAAACTTACAGTTTTCAAAAATGCCACTTTAAGAAGGAATTACCGGACTATTTTATGATTGAATATAAATCCTTCTTTTTTTTTGTTCGTCGGGACCACTAAGGATCACGTTTGCATAATAGTTGGGACTTCTTTTGTTTTCCCAATATTTTTTCATTCTGTTTTCTATCCTCAGTCCACTTTCTTCCTATATTCCTCTTATCCTTCTCTGGAAACAGATTTTTTGATTTTATAAATTTTTCTCTATCAAAATTTTCTTTGTAAAGAAAATATTGTATAAAATAGAGAGGCAGTCTTAAATCTCAATTTTTAAAAGATATGCCCATCAATTTTTGTTCGCTGTAATTTTAAGAACAATCAGCTCATTTATTAACCTCAATTATCTATAATGATATATTCTAGCCTTATTGTACGGTAGGTCAATAGTTCAAGGCCTGGACAAATCAGTAATGTATTTTAAAGCTTCTCTGTAAACAAACACCATTTTGTAGTTGGGGTCTAATTAACAAACATTTTAACATTGCGATCCATAAGCATGATGAACTAATGATACATTCTTTATATGAACAAGGGATGAAGTTATCTACGGGCCCTGAATCGAGAAAGTTGCACTAAATATCTACTCTTCCAAATAATATACGTCAATTTTAAATATAAAAATCAACTATAAAAGTATCGGGTATTTATTTTAAAGCTGTTTAAAATTATCTTTGCTTTATATTTACTCGTAATTATGAATTTTTGTATTAAACACAGTTCTCAATCTAAGAAATTTATCAAATTTGGCAACTGGGATTAAGGCAATGGAACTATTTCCGTTAACTTTATCACCAATAAGTGTTTTGAATGGTTAATTTTAAATTGAATAACACTAATTTATGTTCTATAATTGGAATTATAAATACTTTTAAAAGAAATTTGAATCTCCAAACCACTTATTACAGCGATAAATAAATTTATAAAAGAAAATTATTAATCAAATTTTAATAATTGAATAACTTCGTTTAAAGTACTTATAATGATAATAAAATATTTTTTTTATTTAAACAAACTTCTGTATTGCTGAAATTTCTATTTATTTATAAACTAAATGAAATATAATGCTAACGATATTATTGCCTTCTATAATAAAGTTCTATAAATAAATTATGTATTCCGCAATATTACTTTATATAGATCACTTCAGGAAGATATACCATTTCACAGATAAAAATAATGAACTGCTGAAATCATTTTCATGGATTGATCAAGGGAAACCTTCATAAGAACTTGATCAGAGCAGCGATACAAAATAATTGATTATAATGTGATAAATAAATGTTATTAAAAACATATATAAATACGTTAAGAATTTAAAATATAAGCTATGAAATAATATTAAGGTAAATACGTGAAAATAGGAAAAATAGTTTACAATTCAGAAATCAATGAAAATTATTCGAAACATTTATGTATCCATTTTGAAAAAAAGATACAGAAAATGAAGAAGGATCATTTTCAATTTTTTTCTTTTATTCTTATTTCTATTTAAAAATTAAACGACAAATTAATAATATTTAAAAAACCTCGTTTAATTGTATTTTAGATAAATTGGGAGGTAGATTTTTGTAAGTGGTTCAGCCATTTATTAAAGACGGTATAAAAAAGCACAAATAAGGTCTTTTTCTTGTTAACCGATGTATTGTGTCCACTTAAACGTAAATAGTTCTGTTGTATGGTTTGATTGAGGTGGATGAAACTACTTTTGTAATTTTTTATTAAAAATTGTACATAAAGCAAAAGTCCGATGATAAAAGGACTATCCGATGTAAAAATGTTTGTCCGTTCTAATAGCTTTCTATAAGAAGTAATATCAGGAAAAATAAAGAAGACGTAATAGTTTCGCGTGACTTAGTATAATGTAATTAAAAAGTAAAAATATGTATAATGTAAATATAAAGGCAGCCTCCTTGCCTAGGACATCTTGGCTCGCCCGCACGCAAGAGCAGGGAAGTCGGGGATGATGGCACGGAGGACCCTGATGGTATAAGAGGGCATGTTGAGCATGCGTGTTGGAATGGTATGCGAAATGCATGCCTGGAACCTAGTAGTATTAGGGCCGAGAAGGACAGCTCCCCTGGGTAGGGGCATCTCGGCTATCCAGAACCGGAAGTCGGGTTGTTCCTATGATCCAGGGGAGACGCCTATGCGGGGAGGGGAAAGCTTTAAGGCTGTACCGGCCGCTCAGGGAGTGTTTAAAAAAAATATATAAAGTAAATTTAAGTAGCCTTAAATATAAATTCAGTGGTGTAATGTTTCTTAGCTTATTAATATCGCTGAAATGCAGTTTTGCATTTAATCTTATATGAGATATATTGAGTAGGTTGTTTGCCATCGGTTCTTGCTATGTAATGAGCATCAATATTTTCATGGAAAGTAAATCTATTTAGAAAGTTTATGATACAGTGCTTTTTCATGATTTAAGTTAAAATATACTGTAAAAACAAAACAAATGAATATATTTCTCTCGGTGAGTAAAGAATGCTATATATATATATATATATATATATATCAATTTTTTTTATTTTTTTGCCCTCACTCTTATATAGCCTATTATATATATAATTTCTACCCAAAACAAAATAAACATAATACTGTTGTTTTTTTCTTCAACCAGTTTTTCAGCTACTGCCCGGTCTGGATGTGTGTGTAAAGCCAAATGAAATTACCACTACCAGTTTACCAGGCCTGACGTAGCTGCGGTGTAAATGTTCCGGTAAACATAACAGTCTTGGACAGACTCAGGTCGACCACTTCTGAGACGTATAGTTAATTGAAATCCAACTGCCAAAGAACACCGGTATCCACATTCCACTAATCAAATCCATATAATAGCATGCCTTAACAAAGACTTGAACCTTCTCGACTTCGAAAAATCAGCTGATTTTGTGATGACAAGTTTAATCACTAGACTATCCCGGCGGGTTATAAGTATTCTTATATAAAATAATAGTTTAACATTAAACAATTATATTTTTTTATTAAACTAAAAATTAAAATGTAGGATTAAAGAAAATTGCCTTAAGATAAAATACTTTTTTTTAATTGGCAAATATATAATTTTTAACAATTTTTCTAAAAAAATAATAAACAAAGCTAATACGACAGAAATTTTTTTTTTATTTATTTTTTTTTTTAAATTAATTCACATACGTGTATTTTACGAATGAATAATGTTTAGCAGATTTATAACATAATATTTTATTCAGAAGGTTATATGCCGTTATGAACTTTCTTCTGTCTTCTGATTATAGCTGTAATTGTAGAGATTTATACTTGCTTCTAGATTCTTTAGAAATGGTAGAGGGAAATAATTAGGATAGTAATTTGCATTCACGGAATGCGGATAAATGTGTTACGTTAAGCACTGTAACGAAGTTAAAGAGGATGCTTATGTAATAATTGTTTGTTGCAATACATTTTGGACTGAAATTATATCACTCTACATTCCTAACATTTTGATTTTGTTTTTGTACACGTTGAATATCTGACGTAACTAATTTAATATTTTGAAAATTTATTTTAAAATGTTTAAATTAAAATAATTTTCAATTTTAAAGATCCCAAATTTTTATTATAACAGTAAAATAATGAATACAAAATTTAAAATTATGTTAGTTAAATTTCTATTGTAGTGAAAGATTTGTGAATTTTTATTTACAATTGTGTGAAATTGATCTCGTTACGGAATTTTATCTATTTTAATGCTTTCTACAAGCAACATAACTTTTATATTTCATTTTTTTACAGTTCATTATTTTCGGTTAGCGTCTTATGAGAATATAAAGTAATCGAAATATTATTTAAATTAAAAAAAAAATCTGAGGTGGACACCAACTGACTTCCTTGTACGCCTATTAAATTGCATATACACTTATTTTTTTTATATGAAAAATACGTAAAATCTTATTTCATTAATAACTTCTGATATTTTTTTCTTTTTTTCTAGTTATTATTGAATTATTATTTATTATAAACATTTTTTATACAGTCTGTAGTTAATAACTATTAATAAATCAATATATATTAATTAGAAAAAAAGTTAAAAAAGGAGATGTCTCCTACAAATCGATGTGCCTTCTGGAACTTATAAGGAGAAAATATTCAAAATCTTATCAAATATTTCATTAATTAAAATTTAATTTGGCTAAAACTCTGGAACCAGTGAAAATAAATACTATTTATGGTATATCGTTGAAAATCTCTCAATGAGAGCATATTACTGTAGTTAAGAAAAAGTAAAAAATCCAGATTTTTTTTGAATTTTAGGTTTTTGTGCTCTTTTGGTTCAGTCGATTACAATCAAAAAGAGAGGTGCACAAATAGATATTTCAACAGTCCTAAATCCAAAATTTCAACAACCTACGGCTAATCGTTTTTGAGGTATGCGAATACATACGTACAGACGTCACGCCGAAACTACTCAAAATGGATTTAGTGATGGTCAAAATGCATATTTCCGTTGAAATCCGAAAACCGAAATTTTTCGCGATCGCAGTACTTCCGTTATTTCTTACAAGGGAGTAATAAATTAAAAAAATTATTTTATTATTTAAATGTAATAATAAACAGGAGAATTACATAAAATTTCCGTCTTGAATCTTACATTCTTCCGCTTTTATCCAATTTTCTATAAAAATTAATGCGTTAATTTAGCTAGTTATATACTGCTGTTACTAATTTGAGTGTAAGCCTACCTAGGTGTTATTACCATTAAAAATTAAAAAAAAAGTATATTTAAGGACGTTCAGGTAGATTCAAACAGGTAGTTCCAGGTAGCAATATATAACGGTGCTCCCGGAGGTTAAAAAAAAGAGAAACAGAATAGATTGAAGCTAATTTTTTTAGATTCAAAGCTCATTGTTTTAGATTCAAACCTATGTTACGAAAAATTATAATTCTAATATGATTTTTATTACCTAATTATCTATAAATTAGAATCAGCTCTCAGTGGATATATTTAAAACAAAAATAGTGACTAAATAAATACTTCAGACATTTTAAGTAAGAAACTATTTTATATATATTTTTTTTCAAAGAAAAAAATATATATAAAATAGTTATTTTATATATTTTTACATATTTCATTACATTTCTAGTTTTGTAATAATTATACTGTACGTCGATAATGTATTTCATATGAGAAAAATTTTGCTATTTAAGTTAAATTAATGCATATCAGGGTAATTCCGGATCTTGACTTTTCAAGACTCCTTTTAGTTAACGTAATATTTTCATTGAAAAATTTGGGAAAAAATATACTTATGTACGTAGATAAATGTGTGTTTTGCTTGATATCTCCACTAGATGGATGATTTGAAAAAAAAATTGGGTCCAATGATTTCTCCATCATTGATGTCATTTAATTTTGATTACAATCGATTTAGGAAGTAGTGAGATATGGACCTAATAAATCATATAACTCAAAATATTACTTAAAGGTTAGATAATGTCTTTCAAATAATTCAATGCTCCTTAAATAACTAAATAACTTAAATAACTTTCACATGTTGTTATAACCACTCATTAAGGGGTGGGAGCAAAAATTCCTTTTTATTTTCTATTTTCTGAACTCAAAAATATTCTCGTATTTAGGAAATTATCTTAATACGTTAGTATGTCACTTTGGTTACATATTTGTGCGATTTAATTTAGGGGGAATGATAAACCTATTTTTTTCTTAATTTTGTGCAGTTATCATTTTACTTTCCTGGTATCGTAGCTCTTGAAACAAAACAGTGGGGGTATATCTGGATAAATCGATTTTAACGAAATTTTGTACAGAAACTTGCGTATGTGGGGCTGTTTTTGGGTAAAATTTTGGGGTTAATATCTACAGCGGGTGAGGTAAATAGTTCCAAAATTCCTCTTTAAAAGTTTTAAAAACATCGATTTTTTTCATTTAAAAAAATGTTAGGTTTATTTAAACTTTTATTAAAAAATTAAGTAATGAACTTTTAATAATAATTCAATAAAATTTCACCATATTTCGCCCCCCCTTAAAAATCCGGATGTTAATGTCATTATTTTTCCACTGTATAAGAATTAATAACAAATGCCTGAAAGTATTACATCTCTATTGTTAAATTCTTCTTGGTATTTTCTAAATATTAGAAAATATTATGAAGGGTGCACCCTTCGTAAGGAACACCATTCTTCTGTTTCTATCTTCATTGTTCCGATTTCATGATGTCAGGATTGCAAATATTTGGGTTTTCATCTTGACCGACGATTTACTTGAGCGAAACATATCAAATGTAAGCGAAAACAGTTGGATCTTAAGTTTAAAACCATGTACTGACTGATAGGTCAGTACATGATCTCGGCTTTCGATTTATAAATCAGTTTTGAAGCCTCTTTGGACGTACGGGATTGAATTGTGGGATACAGCATGCAACTCCAGTATTGACATACTTGAATGCTACCAGAAAAAACATTGCAAAAAATTCTAAACATACCTTGGTACGTAAGCAATAGCTTCATATATAATAATCTAAAGTGTCATATATATAATAATCAAGTTGCGAATCGTTCGGCAGGAAATCTCGCCGGTCAGCCTATGGTATCCAAACCGTTTGGATCAGCACCTGAATTATTTAGCAGCAATTTATTGGATAACAAGATCAGTGATTTTTCAAGATTGCTAAGGAACATCTTGGTTTGCCTTATCGTTTAAGTTAGGCGATTTTATGGTCTGGCTGTATGGAGTGCTTTTCTATTTCATTTCGTTGTTATCGTTAAGTCACCAGCCGCTGGGTCTGTGACTACTTAATATTAGTTCAAACAGATCTTATTTACTTATTGTTCAATTATTTTGCCGAACAGATTGTAAAGTTTCTGTAACGTCATAAAAAAAAAAATATATAAATAGATAATCGATTTTTATGAAAACTTGCATGTCGCAAGTTTTCATAATATGAATATATTATGATATATATAATATGAATATATTCATAGTGAATGACATATTCACTATGGAAAAGTTTTACTTAGAATAGAATAATTCTTTTTCATAATTCTTTACTTGCATTTTTACAAACTTTAATATCCTAAGTATAGTAGTCTGTCAAGGACAAAGCCCTTGGTAGTAAAAGGATCATGACATTCTCGGCTTTGCGGTCAAATAATTCAACTCTTTGTCATCGTCTTCTTTGAAAACAGGTTTAAAATTTAAACTCTTCGGATTTTAATATTTAATGATTTTAGTTCTATTATTCTAAAATGGATTTCGGCAAATATTTATTCAGAATTTCTTCATGAACCCTTCAAAATGCTATGAATTAAAGAAATTTGATTGGCCAAAACAAGTATAATTTTTAATATTATGGAATAAAAATAGCTGATAACATATAAATTAATAAATTATAAAAGCGTACATCATAATTCAACAGATGAGAGCTTAAGTTTTTTTTTGTTCGCTTATGATCTAATTAGAATCCTAATAAACAGTAATTAAAATTATTTAATGAAATAAATTAGCTTATTCTGTGAATTTTATTCTGCTTAGTGCAAAATATGCGTTGAAATAACTACGTGTGATTAATAAATTGCTGTGCAAAGTTATTTTAAAAATTAAATTACTAAAAATATCCAAAAAAAAATTATATTTTTATTTATTATATATTTATTTATTATTATTTTAAATCAAGATTTTGATTTATCTATTCATCCAAATTTTCAAACATTACGAACGCCTAGAATTTCTCTCTCAATTTTGTTTTTAACCGTCTTATCATTTGACTGGTTTAATCCATACTGTATTTCTTACTATTCGATATTAATTTGTTAACCTCATTAAATTTACTACTACATACATCTACAATTATCCGTTATTATGTTCTAATCGTTGTCTTCCTCTATAATTTTTACTCTATATACCAGGAGTTTCAACCAGTGAAACTCTCTGTACGAGGGCACCGAAAAATATTGTAAACGCTTCGTTATTAATTGGACCAAAACATTTATAATTATTAATTTAATGTTAAAGTAAAAAAGTAATGAAGATACACGTGTTTTATTTATTTTTATCTTTTACTTATGGAGTAGTCATGCTGTTACCTAGGATAGGGCGCCATGAAAAAAAAAAAATTTAATGGAAAAAGGACGCCGCGACTTGAATAAGTTTGGGAATCACTGCTCTATACGATCTCAACTAAACCTATGTTTTAATTTACGATCCACCAAACTCATTTCGTCTTGACAAAATTTTGTTTTTTTATGATTTTAAAGGACATCATATTTCATAGGTCACTATTATTCTCTTTTCCTTATTAATAATGTTCTTAAGTTGTTATTGATAAAGTTTTCCTTGTGATAAAGTTCAAGGAAATGTTCTGGTTGTTGGGTAGACTTTCTCAATTATCTTTATTTAATAAGCTGCTAGTATAATAAAAAATTCTAAAACCAACCTGGAACTATGGGATTCAACTTGGGGTACTGTGAACAAGTCCGACAACGAAATCTTGTAGCGGTTTCAATGTAATCTATCGAGGTGTAAAAAAAAAGCACCTTGGTTTGCAAAACAGTGAAATACACGAATACTTAGGTGTACGATATGTTCCAGAAGAAATGCAACGGTTTCAGTTCAAAGTACGAATTACGATTTAACAATCACATGAATCACTTAGCCGTGAACTTTCTATACAATGGAGATGACGTCAGAAGATTAAAACGGCAAAACGTTCTGGACCTTAGTTACTCTATAGTGTCTTGTCACTTCAGCTGTGAGTGCTGTACATTATCGCTTCGATTTTTATTTTCTCTTTTTATATATATATTTTTTTCATTGTTTCATTTCTAGCTATTTTTTTTGTTATGTTTTAATATTAGGTGTTAAATGTTGTTAATTAGTGTATGTGCTGCTTGCCACTGAAGTTCTTTGTAATACTAGTGTGACATTTTTTTAATAGTTTCGCTGAAACTTGATGGCAAGTGATGCAATTAAGCTGATGTGATTGCAAGCTGATATGATTGCAAGTGTGATCCAATTTACTCAAGGTTAATTTTAATGTATTCGATTGTAAGTAAATTTGAAAACTATGAAGAAAAAATAGATCATTATTAAGTTATAAAAATTATATAAATTATAATTCCGTTTACCAACCAATGTAATTAATTATTATGTTCTAGCGCTTTTTCGAAGTTATTTTTCCATCTTCAGAATAATCTGATAAACTTGTATGTAAGTATTCACTTCACTAACTAATTTGATGTAGATTAAAATAATAAATTAAAATTTCCATAAATATAACAATCGATCCTCAAGTTATAAAATAAAGTCATACATTTGTGCGTCTAGTCGATAAAAGGGTACCAATTATTATGTCTTAAGCGGAATTATAATTTATATATTTTTATATTATATTTACCAACGGGCCATATTAAATGAAATTAGTTTACTAAGTTTTTATATGGCTCATTCATCAATGGAATTCCAAGTGAGGTTTATGGTTTTTATCTTAAATTAGAAATCACTTCACTACTTACTGAAAATGAAAATCTTCAATATAAGATTAATCAGTATATTTAATCATTATTGTGTTTACTAATTAAGTTTTTGTTGTATTTTTTTTTTTGTATTTATAATGAAAAATTAAAACGATATTTAAGAAACTTTGTTGGTTTACCGACAAAATTTGCAGTAAGATTTTTACGTCTGAGTAAATAAAATATTTTCTTTATGTATGGTTAGTAGCTTGTTGATTCGTATAAAATAACTTTTTTTTTAAATATGTAGGTTGCGTTAATTTAAATTTTATTTATATTTTCAAACATTTTACCATATTTATTCTCTTAACCTGTATGAAATTGCAAGCTACGTTTAAAAGCTATAATGCAAGATATACGTGTGATCCACCGGGTTAGTCTAGTGGTGAGTTCATCATCGCAAATCAGCTGATTTCGAAGTCTAGAGTTCTAAGATTCAATTCCTAGTAAAGTCAGTTACTTTCATACGGATGTGAATAATAAATCATGGATACCGGTGTTCTTTGGTGGTTTATTTTTACCTGCCTCCCAGGGCACATTTAAGCATAAACATGGCTCTAGGAGGTGTCATCTCCGCTAACCACAGGTAACGCCAGGCCCGGCTATGCCGTTCGCAGCCACCCAACCCAACCCAATAATTATTAGATTTTTTTTTCACCCCTCCCCGGGCCGGATCTACAACAAAGCAAAGCACAGCCCAGAGCGTTGTCTACTCAAACGAGCCTCCCCGTCCACCGGTCATAAGTCTAGTCTGACAGGTCAGCCCTCCGGTTAGATCTTTTCATTTCCTACCTCTGATCCTTAGGGCAAGGTATCCAAGCCCGACTATGTCGTTCCTGGACTTCACCTCAGAAGCCGGGACTCTGTCTTGATATCAATACCTTTGATTCTTTGATGGTTGGGTTCAGTTAACCACACATCTCAGAAATAGGTCGACCTGAAACTGTACAAGACTACATTTACATTCATACATATCATCCTCTGAAGTCATAATTTACGGTGGTTCCCGAGGCTAAACAGAAAAGGATATATACGTGTGATAGGTTCAGTTTAAAAATAAAGTGGCTTCTTAGTATTTTAATTTAATTTAAAATTAAAATACAAATTACTTTTAACAATTAATTATATTGAATTAAAATTTTTTCAGTGTAAATTACTTATTAAAATTTCCAACCGGTTTTTCTTTATTGGAAAGTAGATGTATTATCATTAAAAATAAAATAATTATTTATTTTAAACTGAATTACATAATATATTACTGTATCAACAAAAAAAAGTTTGAATCTTTTTTTTTAAATTCCAGATGTAAAACATGTTTATTTTCTCCTTACATCAATTTATTTTTATTTTTTTATAAACTATTTTAATATTATTCAATATAAGCTTATATAGCATACTAAACGTGTTACGAAATCACATTATTTTTTGTGTACATAAATATTCAGTATGTAATTTTTGGACAAAACTGTTCACGTCCTGATTCAATTAAACTGATTTTCGTGAATTATTGAATTCGAATTGATTTAAGGATTCGAATTTAAGCATTTAAATTGATTTATTAAGAATTATTGAATGGATTCAGTCAAGCTTATCTACGTGACCGAGTGGTAGCGTTTCAACAGTTCATCCGGGGGTTTCATGTTCGAATCCAGGAGAGGAATAACATTTTTCATACAAAGCAAAATTCCATTCGCCTATTCCCACGTAGCTTACAAGCAAAAAAAAATAAAAAAATGTTTTAACATCCACATGTTAGAAATAGTAATACTCGTGAAGTAAAAAATATGCTAGTATACTCGTACTCTTTTGTGTTTATATGTAAACACGCGCGTATATTATTTTTCATTTAATTTTTATATTTGATGTTAAGATTAATAGTTTACAATTTATATCAACTGTTATGGAAAGTTCTAGTACAAAATCATAAAAGCCATCGTCTTAATATTTTATTCAAAGGTAATAAAGGTACAGTTTACTTTTATTAAGATTGAAAAGTAATATTAAATTTTACGTCAAATGTAATCGAGGAAGTTGTTTGAAGTATTTACAATAAAAGATTTTAATGCGTAATTTCATCAGTTAAGTGTATAGAGTTTTTGGTTGTGTTATCACACATTGGTTTTATTCAAGTTAATAATATATCCTTGAAAGGTTATATTTTTCGTATATTGTTGATTTAGTAAAAATTATATTTAAATTAAATAATAGTAATAAATTGTATTTCTATCAGGCTTAAACTTTTGATATATAAAATTAGATTCTATGATGGATTAACGTTTTAACAGTTTTCGTTTTTTCTTCTTTCAAAGAAGGAAATAATGTACTATAGTCGTAATAATATTTTAAATTGAATTTTTTTATGATTTATGTGTTTTGACCAACCGTGAATTCACTTTACAACGGGTAGTTGGTAGGTAGCACTTGAATAGTATTTTAAATTATAATAATGCATTATATAAAAAAACTGAATTTCAATTTTGTCTATAAAATTTTATCATATACAAAAGACTTATCTAAAAATAATAACATTTAAGGAAGTTAAATTGAAAAATAAAATCGAAATATTTTGTATAGATCTTTTTCTTTCATCCTAACAAATAGCGAGTTAAAAAATTGAATAGATTTAAACAAATCTTTTCTCGAGAAGTTATCAGGTGAACGCAGATAATCTACCTAAAGTATTTTTTGAGTGCAAAACCGTGTATGTTTTAGTTACTCATTTAAATTGTTTTAAATATTATTTAATGACATAACTTTACTATTTGTCGTCAAATGTCAATGTCATCTGTGAAATTAAATTTTATTAGAATAGTAGTATTTAATGTTATAAGAGACTGCATTGTCTTAGCTTATTTTTATTTATAATAATAACTTCTATTTTTTTGAAACATGATTATTAAAATAATATTTCCTTGACTTTAAATTAAGCTATTAAATTTTATTTGGTTTACAGCATCAATGATATGAATTATAATAATTTATTACAGTGTTTGAATTTTCTTGCCGCTTATTTATGATAACACTTACGAAGAAAAAGAGTTTTAAAAAATTCCTTGTTTCTTTGAATGGAATTGGAAATAATTTTCTGCCTAAATTTCTTTGTAGCTATAAACAGCGCTCGACGGTTCATTACCAGTATCGTCTTGTGTATTATAATTTCGAACACGAAAATCGCCAACACTACATCCCATGTTAAATCGGTATTCAATATTCGATCACGACGAAATTTAGAACCATTAGCTATTTACAAAGGTTTCTTGTTTTGTCAACATTTTTTCATCATAGTGAATCGAATTTTACCTACAAATGGAGTTAACTAACAAACATACTTGATTACGCAGAAAAAAATGAGACTGAAAATGGAATTATTACCTGTTTGAATTAATAAAAATTATCTTTCTTACTTATATATCAGTTTCACAAACTTATTCAATCTTGAACCCAATAAATCGATAGCTTTGGATGAAATCTTCATCTCATCTATTTCATTATATTATTATTATTTGCGTTCAGCCAAGATATTTTCAGGGATAAACCTTGACCTAAACCAACGAAAGAATCTGAAAGCTTAAACTTTCCACTCAGAAAAGATTTCAGGAATCTACACATTTCCTAAAATGAGTTTCTCTGTAAACTCTTAGCGTTATTGATTTCATCTTTATTTTTCTGTTTAGCCACCGGAACCACTGTTAAGTATTACTTCAGAGGATGATATATATATATATATATATATATATATATATATATATATATATATATATATGTAAATAAAATGTACTCTTGTTCTGTCTCAGGTCGACTGTTCCTGAGACGTGTAATTAATTGAAATCCAACCACCAAAGAACACCGGTATCCATGATCTAGTATTCAAATCCGCATAAAAGTTACTGCCAAAAATCTCTGTCGAGTTTGTTAATGCAAAATCGGACCATAGGGGGTGGAAATGAAGGAGGCTTTTTCGAAGAAACAAAATATCGCTATAACTTTCTTTTTAATTAAAATATCGAATTCTTTAAAGTTTCTACTATTCTTTGGATAAGGGCCAACGGGTGGAAAAAATGGAGCTTCAAGGACAAAAAGAAATCATAGCTCCCTTAATTGGTACAGGAATCATAAGGAAGTCTTCGTAAATTTAGCAGTAGCTTGTAATCTAATGAGAAAAATCAGTGTCCGTAAAATATGGAAAGTAATGTTTGAAAAGAGCTTGTACAATCCGATTCGCCTATCCCTATTTTGTCCCGGTGAAATTTTCCGTCTTCCGGCGTGCCGAAAAGAATTTTTTCTTTTTTTTTAAAAAAAATGTTAGATTCTTCGTTTCTAACTCAGTAGGAATTTTCTTTAAAATAGACCTACTCACCAACAGAAAAAAGGTTATAAACAGTTAAATTAGTGATATTTTTGATCAGTTTTCTATAATACATTGTCCTTAACAATCGATTGACATGTTAACAGTTTTACATTTTGGAATAATATTAATCGGAGCTCTGTTTTATGGAAATATAGGAAAATGGGAGGTAATGGATATTAATTATGTTTTTTTTTCTTTATTTTAAAATCGCATTGTTAAAATAATGTTTTTTATCACTTTAATCTTTATTAGTTAAACTGATAATTATTGTAATAAAAAGTTATTGATCATTTTTTTAAATTACATTTTATGATTGATGTATTTGTAATTAAAAGGTTTAAATTATAGTACACGTAGATTTGTTTCTTTTATTTATAAACATTTTGTAACAGTTTAATTTGCCTACATACATAATAAAACAATAAATACGGTCATTTAAAATTCTAATATTTAAAACTTTTTTTTTCATTAATTCTATTTACCTTGAATTTAATGTTATTACACAAAAAAAATGAGATTAATATTTTTCCTTGGCAAACAAATATGGTATTTGTAATTATGAATTATTTATAACTAAATCTTAAGTAGGTTTTAATGAAAAAAAAAAAAAAAAATGGTGACGTTCCAAAGCAGTAAACAGCTGGTTATTACTATTTTATTAATTGATAACAGTAATTGTAAGTATTCAAAAGTGAACACGGATTCGTGACTCGCGGTTTCTAAGTAAAAAGAACTACATCGTACTTTTATGGAAAGAAAAATAATAAATAAGTAAAAACACGAATAAACCACGCAGTTTTCTTTTTTTGGTGGTTTTTTTCTTTTCAAAGTTTCGTGCACTATTATCTCTATGTAGCCTACGTTGTCATTATTACTATTATTTTTTTCTTTTTGCAATTTCGTTGAAATATAGGATACTAAAGCAGAATATTTTATAATAACTTTTAATATTTTATATAATATAATTTTATACAGGAATAAATAAACAAAAACAAAATTAATGAAAAATATATTTATATGCGTATCATCACAATAAAAATTCTCACAAACATTACAAGTGGATGTTAGGGCAGAGTTATTTAAATAAAATATTGGCCGATTTTTTTTTTCTACATAAAGTTGCGACAGCAAAAATTTTATATTGGCGACCGTTAATTAATTTTTTTCATAATATATTTTTTTCATGCACTTTTTTCAACTTCTTTTTCTTCTCTTCCCAGTATATCATCCTCATGAATTAGGCTTTTTTTGTGTTTCTAAACAGATGTTCGGTTTTCTTTCCTTTTCTTAATGTAGTTCTGAAACCTCTTCATTCTCTGGAACATTCTCTTTTACTCTTGTTTGTCGGTGATCACTTCAGTTTGTTTTGTTCTTTATCTCCTTGTACCAGTTTGTTTCTGTTGTTTTGAAACAACATTTTGTATGAATTTTAGTATTATTTTAGCTAATCTCTCCGTAGGCAATCTGTTGATAAAACCACAAAAGCATAATATTCTTTTGCCAAAGGTATTTGTGATTTTTTTATTCTCTGGTATAGCGTTTCAATGCATCCTAATCTGTAATCTTTCTGATCTCTTATTGGACTGAAGATCTCCCTTTTCTCCTTTTCCATTTCTTCTAGTAAACTTTTATTTTTCAGGATAATGCATTCTATTAGGTAGAGTATTATATTAATTTATAAATAAATGAATAAAAGTTTTAATCAAAAATGCCATCCTCCGTGGCTGAGAGTCTTGGCATTTCGTGCGGAGGTCCCGCGATTCAAATCACAGTTATGCAAGGCATTTCTTCATACGCTACCAATTTTCACCGGGATAATGACCATGAACTGTGTTAATGATGACTGCTCAGTCATAAAATAAATAAATCTAATTTTATTTTGAAATTTAAATTTACGAAAACATAATGAATTTAACTGGAATAAATTTAGCTTTAGGTCAATTGACTTGAAATTATTGAGCTGTATGTTATCTATTAAAAAACGTTTTTCATTTAAATGTAGGTCAATAAAAAAATTATTAAACTCTACCTTCTTCACAATGATTATTTTATGTACAATCATTGTTATTATAATATACCATCCTTAATTGATAATAATATATCATTCAAAACTAATAAATTTCTTTTCCTACATGTAAAATAATTTCTTTTACTTTTTCTTTATAAATTAACTAATTAAAATTCCATAAGTTCTGTTGTATTATTTAAATTCATAAAAATATAATCAACTTATAAAAAATTATGTTTCTGTTAAATGACCTAAAAATAATGTTTGTGTTATATATATCTAACTAAAGTAGTTACTTTAGATTTTGTTCAATTATTATTTATTATTCTTAACGATACATTTATCATTGCTCTTATATATCATTAATAGCAAATTAAAAAAAAAACTTAATAATTTTTTTGTTTATTTGATGATGTTTAAGAAGTAAGTTAGAATCTTGTATATTACACGATTGATTCAGTTTTTTTTGGTGGGTGACGTAAAGTATTACTATTATTTGCGTATCAAATGAAGTTTTGAAAAAACCTATTTTGTAATATGCATACTAAAACTTTTTTGTAGTTAGTACAAAATTTTACGAAACGATTTTAATACCAATCGATTTGTTTCACAACATAATACATACGTGTTAAATATATTATATATATATATGTGTGTGTGTGTGTGCGAGCGAGAGAGAGAGAGAGAGAGAGAGAGAGAGAGAGAGAGAGAGAGAGAGAGAGAGAGAGAGAGAGAGAGAGAGAGAGAGAGAAAGAGAGAGAGAGAGAGAGAGTTACAAATACATATGAATTTGTTTAATAATTATATTGACAAATGAAATTGATGTTCAAAGATTTTTCATAACTTCTGAAGTTAATGGATAGTGACTACTTTGTATAAATTATAAACCTTACGCTATATTGAAGAACAGAAGGCAATACCCTGTGACGTTGTCTACAGCAAGTTTTCAATGCCAACCGGTTAAGTTTCTAGAAAAAATGTACCATTATGAACTGATAATTAATCAAGTCATAAAACGATACAAACTTATTTAAATAAAACAAATGTACTTATTAAAAAACAAACAAACAAAAACATGACTGCTTCCTTCTTTGCGTAGATGTTATATGAGTAGTAACATCACACTAATCTTTATCCAATTACAGTTCCGTAATCATTTATTCTGTCTACAGCTGTTTTTTATTAAAGGTATTTCGTAGAATTTTTTTTAATTAACACTCATTTCACTGATATTCACCCCATTATTTTCTGCTTTATGCTAATCTTTTTACCTCAACATTTTTTTCCGTTGGTGGCGGGGAAACCTTTTGCAAGCACCATGTGTTTTCGTACCCCATACTAGGTACTCTTCTTTGCGGGCCTACACATTAAAACCCCTCCCGCCTACAACATAGGATACCGAGTCCACCTTACGGTATTATCACAGCAACCTATGTGGCCTGGATCCATCGGATTCTCCATTGCTGGTCCCACGTCCCGAACTCATCGGGATCCTGCGTTTTTTAGCCTCGACCTTGGGGCCGAGAAATTGCCTCAAGGGAAATTCAGAGGTTGTTATTCACTCTTGAACATCTTCCGCCATCTTTGTTCTTTATCTTAATTAACACGTCACGATCGTTCGGTTTGTAGCATAGCTGCAATGATATTTACTGAGATTACACGCCAAATTCTCTCGTATATGCTTTCCTATGCTACAGAAACCGATCGCACACAAACACTGTGTGTTCATTACGGTATCTTCCTTCCATAATAATCGCAATCCGCAGAGGTTCTCAGCTTTCGCTCCCACAAGTATTCCTTGAAATACCCATGACTAGTAAAAAACTGTGTCACCTGGAACCCTAGTTCCCCGTAGTTTCGACACAATCATCTCTGGAGGTCCGGAATCAGATTGTGTGTCCATCTGACTTTCATCGACTGATCCCATGGCTCATCACTAATCTCGATGTTTCTGATGATTTTTGCTATTTTCTTAAGAGGATGTTTCGTGATGTGTGGAAAAATGAATGGAGTGCTACTATCAACACTAAACTTCTTCCATTTAACTACATTATATCACTGTTGAGTTCTTCATGCAGGAGTAACCATCAAGAGGAGGTTATTATTTCTCGTTTGCGAATAGAACACACTATTCATGGACATCTCGTGACTCCACATACATCTCAAGTATACCACATACTTAGACTGTGTTTATTATGCGGCATTGCGTTGGAAATTTCAATATTTAAGGTAAGAGTATGATGATGTGATCCAATGTCTTGTTATATCTTAAGGCCGTACGTCAGTATTCGAATATTTAGTGTTTATAATGAGTATTAGATTTTTAATATTTTGCCTGTGATGTTCTTATTTATTTTTTATATTACTGTTATTTAGTTTATGACTGTGATATTTAGCGCGTTGTTTTGTTGCTGTTGAAGCATTGCTTCCCAGTGATAACAACGAATCTTTATTGTGCATCCATAAGAAAAAAAGTTACGTTAACATTATAGCTAAGGTCTCAATTATTTTTCAATCTTTTATCTTCTCCATGTGCATTTTTTACCAAACTAAGTAAATCTAAATCCTGATCCACTAGGGGAAGACACCATCCAACCACTACTTTCGTACCTAATCCTGATGGGCTTTACCGGAGATGATCTTTTAAACCTCGGCATATGACATATCTTAGTCGCGTCGGCCCAGGATGCCACCAATGCGAATGCCAAAATCGACATTCCCATTGGTGTTACTATTAGTAAAAATAACAAAACATATTTCTGGTCTCAAGCAAGACTGAAAACTATAGTCGTCAAAAGAACTGAATCACCCGAAAAAAAATTTACCCGAAAGGTAAAGTGAGTTCACATGCGACTAAATCTAAATGCGATCGTCTCTTTGCAAGATCCTTTGATAATTTTTTTTTCTTTCTTACTTGTTTTAACATCTCTTCATTTCGAATATTTTACCGCCAACATAATTTTTAACATTTACATTGTCGTCATAAATCACAACCATGAATTATATGTTACTGTTTTATCTGTACGTTACTGCAGCCATCTATTGTAATATTACTGTATAAAATTCTCCAAAATTTGGAATATATATTTTCCCTCTTTCTTAATACTATGTAGCCCATTATACCCTTCTTATAAATTTTATTATTTTTACTCATTAACTTATATTCAAACTGAATTTTTCTCCAGGCAGTTTTTATTGCCTTTCATTAATAAAACAAAAACTCATTTTTTTTCCTGAAGAATAATTTTATTCCTAACAGTTTTGTCTTCTTCGTTTTATAGTTAGTTCCTTCCCAAATTTATCTTTCAATTCTTGTAGTTATAATTCTTGTACAGATTCTTTTTTATAAAAGTTAAAATGAGATCGACGTTTTATAGTTTTCAGTTAAAAATCAAAGTTATACCATTTAACGTACGTAACTAAATAACGAATGGACTTAATTTTTTCTGTCATTTTTTCTTTTTCCTTTTGTTTAATAGTTTATCTCCTCTCTCTTTTTCTTCTTTAACCTCCGGAACCACCGTAAGGTATTCAGAAGATGATATATATGAATATAAATGAAGTGTATAGTCTTGTGCAGTCTCAGGTCCACCATTCCTGAGATGTGTGGTTAATTGAAACCAATCACCAAAGAACCCGGAGATGCCGGGTTCTAATTCCGGTCACCCATGGCTTCACACGCTACTTGTCATTTATCTCATCCCTTGAAGTAATACCTAACCATGGTTCCGGGTTTAAAAAAAAAAAAAAACAGAAATAATCACCAAAGAACACCGGAATCCATGATCTAGTATTCAGATCTCCTGCTATTATGTGGGTTATTTTGTAATAATTCAAAAATAAATTTATTTTTATATCATTGATTTTTATAATTTAATTAATTTTAAATTTTTGCGAAAAGAAAGTTTTTTTTAATCTGATTATATAAAAATATACTTTTATTATTTTACCCGTAACTAAGAATCTGGTTGGACTTTTAAAATAGTTTAATTATAATATGATTAAAGTTCTTTTTCTTTTCTAAGAATTTGGCACCGTTGGTATAAATACAATTGTGTAAATTAATGTTCCAGTTACCAACAATTTTAAAATATATTTCCAAGTACTTTCGGAGTTGCTATTCCATCATCGGGGATTTCTTATAAGGTGTTAATTCAAAATTCATATGCCATATGTATAATTATATTTAAATTAAAATTGTTACGTTCATAATAGTCGGCCGTTGTTTACGACTAGATTAGTCGTAAAAATCTTACGGACATGACGTTACAGTCTTCTTAACGTATAAATTATTTTTTATTTCTTGACAACCGCCTATTATGAACGTAAGAATTTGAATTTAAATATAATTATATATATAATGTATGAATTTTGAATTAACATCTTATAAGAAATTCCTGATGATGGAGCAGCAACTCCGAAAGTACTTGGAAATATACTTAAAAACTAGCAGACCCGCCAATTGCTTCGCTATTGCTAGATTTGAGTATATATATATATATTATAGATTAAATAAACAAAATTGAAAGTTTGATAAAGCACTAACAAAATTAATATTACGTAACTTCACAAAATTTAACCTTTCCCTTTTACCGTTTCCATTTTCCTCTTTTCCTTTTCCGCTTTTCCTGACTTTCCTTTTCACAATTTCGTTTTTACCATATTCCCCTTCCCTTTTACCATTTCCCCTTTCCCTTTCCCCTCATTTTTATTGAACCTTTCGTCTATTCCCCCTATACATTTCCTTCTCCCATTTATCTTTTCCTTTATTATCCTTCTCCCTTCCTCTTTCCCCCTTTACCCTTTTCTTTTTTGTCCTTTTCCATTTCCTTTTCCCGTTTTCCCTTTATTTTTTTTGCCATTTTCCCCTTCTTCCCTTTTTACCTTCTTCTCTTCCACCTTTTTCGATTTTTCCCTTTCCCGATTTTTCTCTTTCCCTTTTCTGATTTTTCCTTTTCTCCTTTTTCCTCGCGCGTAAATCGGTACAGTCGTTTTTTAGTCTATAGCAGACACACATATCGGAAACATTGAAATGGAATTGTTAAGTACTTAGTATAGCGTGTGTTGCTTTTACGTCCAACAGATAGCGCTTTTTTTTTTCCAAAAAAGCATGTTTTTACCTGTCACAGGTATGACATCTTAGGTGTATGAATTGTAGGTATATAAAAACACGCGCGTATTCAAATGCAATATTACGTCAAAATTTCAAAGCAATCGTTGAAGAAATTTTGGTGATTTAAGATTCTGAACAAACGAACATTAAAATTTTTATTTATATAAATTATTGGTAAGTGGAACTTTAACTTATAGAAAAGTTATTTTCATTATTTTTCATCCTGTACAATTATAGAATACTTGTGGGAAAGATTAAATTTTGCCACTGGTAGTTTTTTTTTAATGAGGGAAATCAATTTATTTAAAAAATAAGTTAGTATATAAAAAAATTGTTTATCAGTAATGTGTAATCTTCATCCTGGATAAAGATACCTCATTTTCTCAAAGAACTCCAAGCAGGATGAATTCCCTACTACTTGGGGAATCCTAAAATACTCCTTTCGTTGATATCTTAAGCCTCGTTTCATATCAAACCTTATCGTTACACTTAAACCTTCATATCAAGAGATCATCCCTTTCTCATATCCTTGATCTTTTTTCTCTATGACGTTTTTCTTTTTTTGATGCTTACTATAACAGTATTAGAAATGTTAGGATATCTTTTTGTTATTTGAGTTACTGTTTCATTGATAATTTTATAGTTTAATGGAGGTTACTCTACAGAAAAAATGTCCGAAAACGTATAATACCTAATTATTGGCTATACACAAAGTTTAAACCTAAATATAAATACGTTATTTTTATATGAAATAAAGTTTAACAAAGTAAGAATTTTAACCATTTATTCCTATTATTATTATTATTATTATTATTATTATTGTGGCCGAGTGGTAGCGTCTCGGCTTTTCATCCATAGGTCCAGATTCGTTTCCTGGTCAGGCATGGCATTATTCACACGCTACAAGATTCATTTATTATTCATCTAGCAACTGTAATCGTAAGCCTGATTTTACTTTGTAAATAAATAAATAAAAATAAATAAATTGATATTATGTTAAAGAAATATGAAATTTGAATTTTTTTTTTACAGTAATATTAACCAGGCTTATAGTTGCAACTTAAAAAAATAATAATAATTTACGTATTTAAGTTTCTTGATTTTCCTACATGTTATTAGTTTGGTTGAATTTATTACTATTACGCAGTCCTGGAGGATATGAGTTGATAAAAATTATATATGATTACTTTAATTATGTTATTCACTTTTATTTTTATTATTTGTTATCTTTTAGCGTGCAACTTTATCAAGGTTTTTTTTTTGCAATTGTATGTATAAATAATTATAATAATACATAAATAATAAGTTATAATGACATTGTTTTTTCTTTTTAACTTTATCTTTGTCTATCGAATTCTATTCTTTTTTCTGTCTCAGTTTCAAGGTAGGAAGTTCTTCTTCAAAGAAACCAGTATTATAACTTATTAACCTTGCCTATCCTCTGCGGTGAGCTGGCAGTTTGGTTGCCTGACTGGCTGGCTTGCTAGCTAGCTAGCTATCTGGCCGTTGCCGCTGCATTCCATTCCACTCAAGGTCCCGTATTCGACTCACAAAAGGCCGACAGTTCATTAAAAACATCAAGCGATTTTTTTTTCAATTCTATTTTTATTAATTTTATTTTTTTCATTATTTTATTTTATTCATTTATTATATATAACTTTTATAACGCCATAAAATATTCTGGTTTTGTTATTATTTTTGATTTTGGTAATATAATAATATAAGAAATATCTGAATTATTTTTTATTAAAAGAGGAAAAAAAAAATATATATATATAAACTAATTAAGGTAGCTATTTAATTAACAATTCTGCTATATATTATAAGTTTAACGTGAATTTTTTTTGTGACGTGTTTAGTAAAAATAATCTCGTGTTTAATAAATTGCAATCAACGAATTTTGAAAAAAATTTAAAAACACGTTTTTGACGTTTTTATTAACACCGGTTAGTAAAATTTATTTATTTTTTTGAATAGAATAATTTTTGAAACATCTTATAAATTTATCCGGTTATATATCTAGCACTTAAATTCTTTATTTTTTTTATAGAACCGGGTAGATGAAGATTTTTATTATTTAAAATTTTTTTTAAAATTAAATGATACTAACAAAAATAGTTTTTTCAAAACTTTGTTAATTAAAATTGATAAGGCTCCAGATTTAAGCTAAAGAATTGCTAAAGAAATAAAAACTAAAATTTATTTTAAAAACAAATGGTATCCCTTGTACATCTTTTCTACAATTTTTATATATTTTTTTAAATTTATTTTTTTACTGTTATCTCATAGCAGCTTTAAAATCGGTACAATAAGAGAATTGAGCAATAAATAAATAAGATCTATTTGAACCAATATTAAGTAGCCACAGACCTAGTGGTTTGTGACTCAATAATGATAACGAAATAAAAGAAATGAAATGGAAGAGCATTCCGTAAGGCCGTACTATAAAGTCACCTAACTGAAACTATAAATCAGATCAAGAATATTTTTTTCATCAATCTTGAGAAATCACGGATTGTGTTATCCAATAAATTGACTACCATATAATCTGGGTGCCGATCTAAACATTATTGATATCGTAGGATGGCCAGAGAGATTTCCTGTTGAACGGCTCGCAATTTAAAATCATTATTGCTTATGAACCAGGGGATGTTAAGCTTTTTACTCAATGATTTTGACTGGCAGCGTTCAAGTATGTCAATATTGAAATTGACATCAATAATTGAACGTAGAAAAACTAAATATACAATGTTCCTACAATACACCCCAAATAATGGTCTCATATAAAAAAGTACAGGTTTGAGGTATGAACATTCCGTAAATATTTTTTGTTTTGTTTTTTTTTTTAACTGCTGAGCATTTATTTTTAGTATTTTAGGCGGTTTTGAAATTGGTATTAAAGATATATTAAGACCGATATTTTGGTTTAGGTTGTGTTAGTCTTAAATCTTTTATTTCAAAACGGGGTTTTTCAATTAGCGCGCGCGCTAGCGTGTCACTAAAAGATATTTTGTTACATAGTTTCTTTGCTGGATGAATTATGATTATAAATCTTAATAAAAAGCTGGCTAATTTTAAAATGAATTGGCAAATACTTTGTATTGATTACTTGTAATTTTTGTCATGCTTAATATAAAAAAATTCAGATTTTTCAGAATATGAATTTCATTGTCTTTAGGATACTTCAAAATTTTGTATGGAAATAAATCAAATAATGATTACTTTATGTAATATTTTTTTAACCTGACAGTTGAATGCTCTTTTATGAAGTAAGTTACAGCAGAGAATTTTTTAGGTCGATTTCATAAGAACCTATTGTAATGGGTACCATGATTCAACTTTTTATTATACATGATTCGACTATATATATATTTCACTTTCTTGTGGACACGATAACTACGGTAATTTTGCGCCAGTCACTTTCAAATTGTTCTCTAAAAAAAACTCTAACCAAAATCTCGGTCGAGTTCGTTAACAGCCAAAATCAGACCATGGGGGTGGAAATGGGATGGCTTTTCGAAAAAAAAATATATGGCTATAACTTTTTTATTAAGTAAAATATCGAATTCGTTTAAAGTTCCTACGATTATTTTGATAAGGACCTAAAACTTATATAAGTAAGCTTTTTGATATCACCAACCATTGGCTCAGGAGATGGAAAAATGTGGTTTTGTAGACAAAAAATATATATTTCTTAATAGGCACTGTATCGAGTCGGTTTTAAGTGGTCGTTGGTCCTCTAAACATTACCTAAAAAGTTTCGCTGAAACAATTTTTTATATAACCAACCCTTACGGCAAGGGATGACCAAAATGTTGCAAAAATTAGAAGTTGTGGCTTTGTATGCTAAATATGTGAAACTTTTTTTCACATGCAACTATTGTCGTATTGAAAAAATTAGAAGTTTTTTTTAACTTGAAGGTGCCTTTTTTTATCCCCTCCTTAGCACCAGTGAAATTTTTTTTTCAACTTTTTTTTTATTTAACTATATTTATTCATTAATAATATTTAACCGATGATTCTAAAAATGTTTTACAGCAAATAATAATTCAACAAATTCAACAAATAAGTAAATTATATATATATATATTCACTTTCTTGTGGGCACGATAACTATCGTAATTTGGGGTCAATCACTTTCAAATTGTTCCTTAAAAATAACTCGTCCAAAAACCTCGGTCGAGTTCGTTAACGGCCAAAATCGGACATGGGAATGGAATTGGGAGGGCTTTTTCGAAAAAACAAAATACTGCTATAACTTCCTTATTAAATAAAATATCTAATTCGTTTAAAGTTACTATTTTTTTTTTTTTATAAGGGCCTAAAACTTTTGTAAGTAAAGGTTTTTTTATATGACCAACCATTGGTCCAGGAGGTGGAAAAAATGGGGTTTCGAAGACAAAAAAATCTTACCTCTCTTAATAGGCAAAATATCGAATCGGTTTAAAGTGATCTTTAGTCCTCTAAATTTTACTTAAAATATTTTCCTGAAACAAGTTTTGATATGACCAACCCTTACGGCAAGGAATGACCAAAAAATATTACTGGAATTGTAAGAAGATGGGCTTGTCGTATACTAAACATGTGAAAGTTTTTTCAATGCAGCCATTATCGTATTGTTGCCGAAAGGGATTTTTTATTTCTCTCTTTCCTGGAGACAAAAAATAAATGATTATTTTTATTTAAATTTTTTCCCATTCATAAAAATTGCTGTTTTTTTTTTGGTTTTACCTCTTTTTTAAATTTAAAAATTAGAATTTTGAACTTTTGTTCTACTTTTTTCAAATATAATTTGTTTCAAAATAATTGTAAATATCGACGCGTTCAATCAACAGTGAAATAAGCTTGACCGATTTATTACTTATTTATTAAACAATGGTGCACTATTTACAGTGTTCTCCACGCATCGTTACAGTTATGGGTGAACTGAAAACATTTACATTTTTGTATAGGTAATAAAAACTTTTGCCAATAGTCAATATTCTCAATAGGCCCACTTCTCGTACAAACTGTTTAGTTAATGTTAGTAACTATTTGTGCCACTGGAACACATTATTATGTATTTATGTAAAGTTGTGAGCGTAGATACTTAATATTTCGAAATTTTATCTTATTATCTCTCTTTTTCCTAACCTTAGAAGTATATGTCAATCGTATTCAACATATTATGTTGCATTTTATACGTATTTTAATAATATGGTTAGTTTTTAAAAATACTTTTCATATATTGTTTGTAATCAACAGTTGATTGAAGTCCCCATTTCAAGATCTCTCAGACTATTTAGTTTTTTGCTCTCGGATTTTCTAAATTAGAAAATTATTGTACGGGACAGCTTCATGTATTTCGAAATATTATATATATATAATCTATAAATAATGACATTATTGTTACGTCCAAACTAAAAATAATAGATTTTTGAAGAAATACTTGAAATTGTATTGTTTCTATTAAGTTTTTATAAGTACAAACGATAAATAATTGTGTTTTTTTGTTATTATTTATAAATAATTATTTTGTTGCTTTACTGCTCTGAATAAAATTAGTGAGCCAAACTTATGTTTCAGAATTGTAATATTAATATTTTTTTTTATTTTTTTTTGTCTTCAGTCATTTGATTGGTTTGATGGAGCTGTCCAAGATTAATATAAATATAAATAAGATTAATATATTATTAATATAAATATTGACAATACTAAGTTGTAATGGTTGGAAAATACTCAAAACAATTCAACTACTAGAGTTTTGGAGCTGTTTCTCTTGCAAAATTATAGAGTAACTAGAAATGATTCCAGGTTTTGTACAAGACATTTACTTTCTAATGTGCTTGTAAAATGGCATTAATTCAAATTTCTATAGAAAGTAACATATTTTTAGTAAAAATAAACAGAAAATGTAGAGGTTAATATCGTGTTACATCTTATTTTACCCCTAAAGGGTATAATATTGGTAATTATAGCTGATGGAATACAGTCACATCAAAAAATTTTTAACAACCCTAGAAGAAGGAAAGAAAATAGGAGAAACTACTAAAGTAATGGGAAATAATAAAAATAAATATTTTATGATAAGAATAAGTGAAGATTGAACGAAAAATTAAAAAAAATTACAGATGTTTGTGGATTATGGTAACAGACGATTGAAAAAGCATAATACTCTGACATATGTATATATATATATATATATATACATGAAAATAAAAGACAGCATCTCAGTGGCAAAGAAGAAAAGAAATTTACTATGTGGTAAAAATCTGGGCTTAAAGAGTCAGGGAAGTGGTTAGCCAAATTCTATGTACTGAGGGTGTTCTTGAATACAAGTGAAACAAGGACGGATAAGGAAGACGTTAAGGATTAGTGAAACAAGGACGGATTAAGGTGGCTTTGCCACTCAAATCTGGAAATGGAGAAGGATGGAGTAAGTAAGATGGATGGATAAAGTGAGGAATAAGGAAGTAATGAACAGGATTAAAGAAGAAAAAGTACTTATGCGGGAAGTATGAAAAAGAAAAGGAATCTGTTTAGAATATGTGATTTGAGGATGTGGAATTTTTACATTTGCTTTGGGGGGATCATTAGAAGAAGAAAGAAAGCGAGGAAAAAGAAACAATAGAATCGAGGATAAGATTAATAGATGAGGTGATGATGGAAACTACAAATGGATAAAGGAGAATGCTTGGGACAATAATGGTTTGAGACAGTCGTGAATAATAAGGGACCTGCTGACAGGTAGAGCACCAATTTTAATTCTTTACTAACCAATGTTTACTTTTTCTTTTATAATCTTTTGTAAGCCTTCCAATCAAATCTTTCTAAATTTCTCATGAAAAACAGTTTATTACCCAAAATATTTACAAGTCTTTATAGAAGAGTTTTTTTTTTACAATCTTCTATCTCACTTCAATACAGAGAGTTAAAGAAAGACAAGATTGATTGAAATATGGTTTTGACATAGGTATCGACTGGAAATACAGGCAACCATTTTCATTATTCTACTTTGAAAACTTTTTTTTTATTTTCAAGCCAAAATTCTGTATATAATATGCTTGAATAATATGTAATTTTTTTTTAACGAATTTACATACCAAGGTCAAGGTTAAATTCTTATCTTGTTCTGTCTTGGCACGAGAAGGTACGCGCATATATTATTTTTATGTTCGGCTTACTTGAAGACTCTTGGAATGCAGATCATTTATCATTCTCCTTCCCTGTACTAACTCCAATTATATTTTATTATTATTGTTGCAGTTGAAATATAATTCATATTTCAGATTTTTATATTTTAATTAATTGTTTTTAATATCATTGAAAATAATAAAATTAAAATTAAGCCTATTAATAAATAAAATGTTTATTGAAATAATTGTTACAAACAAAAATTCTTTTATGATTTTTAATTTTCCACCAAATAGAATAGATTTTATGACCAAAGGGGAAAGTATGGTGATCATATGAAAAAAAACAGGCATCGGGTTTTTGGCAAATCTACGTTTTAGGTTTTAGTTTGTTCATCTAGAATAAACAAAAAAAAAAAAAACATGTTTGTATATGCCTCACTCTTTTTGGCCTTATATCTCAGGATTGACAAAACCGATTTTCATCTTATTTGGTTCAAATATTTCTGTATATGAGGCATTGATCGTATTCATTTTTTTTCAAAACTCGTAAAATGGGTGGAAGATGTAGTGAAAAACCAATATCAATTTTCTTTAGAGGCTTTTTATAGAAGACTTTATTAAATCAAATTTATTATCAACAATTCAAATAAAAATAAGTCAAATAGTTAAAAAATGTATATATTTTTTTGTTGATTTGTTTTATGTCTCTTGGATTTAAATATTTTTAAAAAATTTTTTGAAAAACATACATAGAACTATCAAGAAATATTTTTAGTTTTCATTTTTAAACTATAGACCCCACACCTAAAATTCAAAACGTTTTTTTTTGTAGAATTTCTTTATCTTATTTTAGCCTATATGAAGAGATTTTGTCTAGTGGTGAATGCGTCTTCGCAAATCAGCTGATTTCTAAGTCGAGAGTTCTAAGGTTCAAATCCTCGTAAAGGCAGTTACTTTTAAAGAGATTTGAATACTAGATCGTGAATACCGGTTTTCTTTGGTGGTTGGGTTTCAATTAATCACATATCTCAAAAATGGTCGAACTGAGAATGTACAAGACTACACTTCATTTACACTCATATATATCATCCTCATTCATCCTCTGAAGTAATCCTGACGGTGATTCCGGAGGCTGAATAGAAAAAAGATGCCCCTATGAAGATGGGGTTAGATTTCGAAAGAAACTTTACTCATTCAAATTTGTTAAGCGTAACACATACATGAATATTTTTAGAAAAAGTTTCCTTAAAATAAAATAAATGTATATTCTGTTTTTTTTTTGTTTTTTTTTTTGGTTTTTGACTCTAACTATATTAATTTTTATTATTAATATCCGGGAATTTCATCCAATACTTTCCCAGTATTTTTTTCTGAAAAAAAGATTTAATAACGGAAATATTTTTAATACCCTGAAATATTGTGTAGTATGTAGTTAATGTTTAATATGAATCCCATTATTATTTTTTTTTTATTCCTTTATTCATTTTTTTATATCTGTATAGATTATTTATTTTTAAAAAACTAACATACAAACACACATATACACGTATCTTATAAATAAAACCGTAAGTTTGTCAGTTTATTTTGTTCTAGCATCACGCTACTGATTGATTTCAAATTAGTAGGATACATTCATGTTATCCCAGGAAAGGTTTTAAGTCAAAGCTCCTTGGTAGTGAAGTTATGATTTAAAAATATCCATCAAAGGAAATAAGGTTTTTCAGGTTTCTATAAAGCCTGAATATTTTGTTATTTATCAGTATTATTCTCACAACTATGAGGGTAACGAATATTGTGGGGATCCAGGAGGCGGAGCCATCTAGCTAGATGAGAAAGACGAGCCAAGTGAGCTCTGCGACTTAGACCTGATGGCCGCGGGGAACCCCTGGGTCGACTCCTGGGTTCCTCTGGGCCGACCTTGGCCCAAGAAATTCATGGGTGCAGCCTCCTGGCTACACGGTAGAGCGAACGAAGTAAACCACGACCAGCTAGAATATATATATATATAAAAATTTTTCTTATGATTTTTTATTTTTTATTTTATTCGTTTGATGAATGATTTTATATTAACTCTTTCTACTGTGAAAATGTTTTTATATGCGTGTTATCTGACAAGCAAATATTGAATGTTTATATATGAACGATTTAAAGATACTTTTAAGTTTTTTATTTGTTGTCATCATGATTGCTTGATATTATGATTTTTATATTACTTTCACCTAAACATTTTGGGAAGTCATCCTTTTTTTTATGTGTTTCATGAATTAAGTTACAGGAAAATCCTGTCCCAACAGGACTTCCATTTGGAACCTGGTATAATTTTTGTCGAATTGAGTAATGTTTGTAATTTTCAGTTCATTTCTTATATCTTCATTTCTAAGCCTGTCTGTCCTGAAACGTCCTATTATTGTTATTATTCACGTTTCTGCAGCTTTATTTTATGCTCCTGTTTTCTGTGAGTAACCTACGTCTCATTGCCATATAATGATTTAGGTACAGCATCGTAAATAGTGTTAAGTGGATTTGTTTTTATACTTTTACCTTGTCGAGTGCGGTTAATTCTTCCAACGACTCTATTGAATCTACTTATCTTTTTAATTAAATCAATTTTCCTGTCTAATCTAATATCAAAGCCAGAGTATATGGATTTTTGAATTTTTGTTACGCTTTGTTTTGTTGTTTCTGAGTACACTAAAATTAGCCGTAGATGGGTTACTGACCCATTTTGGCTGAACCTCTCTACTTGGAGGTCCAGGTGATTTTTAACTAACCTATTATGTCAGGTTTTCTTCACGAAGCCTTTGATGAACTAATTTACAAATTTTAAGGAATTAGCTACTAGTTTTGGTGCATTCTGGATATTCTATTTTCCCACCAGAATGTCTTGTGGGCATTCATTTATCCATGACTTGTGGAGATATCCGACGGATGATTAGTAACTCCGCATGGTTGTTTGGAAAGAAATTCTAGAATAATAATAATATACACATATCTACATTCAAAAGAGCAATAGCTTAGGCTCAGTAGCAATTAATATCCCATCATTCTGCATTCTTTTTTTAACCAGTATCAAGTGAATGGTTTTTCTATTTTTGTTCTTTTTTGTACTTCCTGCTTTTACTTGAGCCGGATTTTTTATACTACTCATTTACAAAAAATTTAAAATGTAAAATAAAATAAATTAAAAAAATTGTCCGAAAAAAATCAAAAATAAAATTTTTCAATTCTTATTTAAATTGAAATTTTTAGAAATTTACATCAAATTTTGGGTTAGTTAATTGTTGAATGAATTCTAAATATTGATATTAGTAGAAAAAGTGAAAAAAAAATATTTTTTTTTATGTTTTTAAGCGATTTTTTTTAAGATAGATATTATTAAAAAAAAAAAAAAAAAACGATTGTTATATTTTCAATAGTTTTTTAAATTGTTTGTTTTTTATTACAGATATACTAAGTCTGTATTTCTTTAGATTTTTGTACCATATTTATACTATACACTGGTAATAAAAAAAAAACTATTTTTATACCAAACGTTATTTTTATATAGACGTATTATTATTATTATTATTATTTTTTTTTTTAACTGAATTTTTACGGGCATCGACTGCTAGGGTCATTAGCCCTCGTCACATTCTTTAAAAGAAATTATTATCTCCATCAGGATCGTCATATGTAAGGGTGTAAAGGGCCCTTACATTTTATTTTAAAAAACACAAACTTCACAATAAACATTAAAACATGAAAGACAAGGACAATCACAAACACTTACGGGGTGTAAAGGGCCCCAATATTAAAATTTGAGATAGGTTCTCAAAAGACCATGAACTTAAAATTAAAATTAAACTAATCAATACCATATCTTTCTTTCTTCTACGAAGTCTCATTTATAGTTTGCTTAAGCACCCTCGGGGCGACCAGAACCGCCGTTGAGCAGTATATCAGTCGTGCCAGGGTGCCGTGGCAGTTGAATCCTTCTTATATCAGGCCATAGGCATGCACGGCGTACACCCATAGCCTCGCGCCCTCAATCCACCCTTGAGGGTCCCCCATGCCATCATCGGACACACCTCGACTCACTGCTCTTGAATGCAGGTGAGCCAAAATGGCCTAGGCAAGAGGGCTACCTCCCGTCACTATACGTGCCACGCTTCGAGACTCCCTTATATGTATATATAAAACTACCGCTTAGAGTATCTCTTACCACAGCTTTAAACTTCCATTTTATAGACTTTTAAGAAGTCCACTGGCGTGTAAAAATGCAACTATATTTTCTTCGTTTCCATTATCCAGATCAGCACTAATATTATTTGTAAGACGGAACCTCTTTCTGAGGTCTTCATATATGGTACACTCTTCTATTAGATGTTTGATTGTCAGTGTTTTATTACAAACACCGCACATTGGTCTCACTTCGCCGGTTAACATATATAAATTTGTTTATCGCGTGTGACCGATTCTAAGTCTGGTCACCGCTACTTGTTCTCGGCGAGTCAACTTAAAGTCGCTTTTCCATTTATAAGAAGTTTTAACTGAGTTTAATTTTGTATTTAAACTCCTCTATTCAGCGTTCCACTTGTTTTTTACTATGTTTGTTAGACGGTTTTTAACATCTGCCAATTGTCGCGTTTAAATTGAAGCGTTAAACATCACTAAAGTCATGTATATGTAATCCCCATGTAAGGGATTTATTCAATACTAGTCCTAAATATCTTACGCTATCTTTATGTTGTATTGGATCATCGTCAATTGTCAACGCAGGACTTTGATGAGGAATTCTCTTCCTACAAAAGTGTACACAGCACGTTTTCTCTGGTGAGAATTGGAATCCGTTATTCTTTGCAACTTCATTTAGAGCATTGATCGCTCGTTGCAATTTGTACCTCACCATAGCAGTCTTGTTGCACACAATTGCCAGATCATCAACATAGACGGTTTTGCTAATTTATACTGGAATGGCAAGTATCAGTTTATTAATGGCAATGGTAAACAAGGTACCGCTCAACGGCGAACCCTGCGGTATGCCATTTTCCAAGATTCTTTCACATGAATATTCATTGTTGACACGTACTTGGAAGGTACGGTCATTCATTATTATTATTTATTTAATAATTATTAAATAATAAATTATATAAATTATTTTACAGAAATTCTGATTCATTATTAGTTGGTTACATACACAGTTAATATTTAGTTATTCATACATTAGACGAAAATTTAAATAATGTAAAAATGAATAAATATTTACTTAATATTAATGTGCACATTATATATATATGTATATAATTTTTTTTTATTGAAGTGATAAAAGTTATTTATTAATTATTATTTTTTTTTTTTTATGAAAATATGACTGTTCTTTTTAATGTGGTATTGTTCTACAATTGTTATTAAGAAAAGAAAAGGTTTACTTTCGACTACTGCTATTTTTATAATGTGAATTCAATCCTCAATACTTCATTATTTGTATTAAATCATCAAACGTCACTGTTTATGAAAATCTCATTCATCCAGATTTAAATCCAGATAACGAAAAATGATGATAGACCAGTTGAAAAGAAAAGAATAATCGAATAACGAATAAAGAAGAATTATTAGAATGTGTAATATTGGAAATCTCAGGATATCTGTATAGTGTAAAATGTAGGGAAGTGAACTGTCTAAAAAATGTAGATCGAAGTGATTTTTCAATATTTTTAGCTATCTAATATTTCTAGAAAAATATTTTTAATTCAAAAATTCCTCTTTTCTAATTTATTTATTAATTCTATATTTTATTTTTAACGTTTTATATGGTCTAGTTTTTGTTTTTGTTATTTTTCAATCAATTTTTTTTTATCTAGTGCAAATATACAATCGCATCGAAGTAAAGAGAAATCTGTAAATAAGTAAAAATTCAAATCTCTTAAAAATTGTTAATTAATATGAGCAACATATTATAATAATATTTATATTTTCTATTCTGTAGCATTTTTGTGGTAAATTATAATTAGCATATAACCATTATAATTTTATACTTGTTCGAGAGCGTGCGTGTGTGGTTTTGTGTTTTAATCGAGGAAGTGCGTGTTTATATGTAGTCAAATACATATTTCTGTGTGGTTTTTTTATAAGCAGTAGTAGTTATAATACTGGGACCAACTTGCCAAATGACTAGAGAAAGTATCTGTAGTCCGAGTTGCTTACAATCCATGACTAAATATAATTTTTTTTTTCTAGTCTAAATATTAAAAATTTCTTAATTTTCATCCTATTTATGTCTTTATGAAATTATCTTTTTTTTTCTACATAAATTATTATGTGTTTTTTTTTTATAATCTTATACACCTTATATAAATTTTTACTGTGTTACGTAAAATAGTATCTAACCTAATTTCACGTTATTGAATGAAGAATAAAATTTACCTTAAATTTTACCATTTAATTATAATGTTATATACGTATTTATTTTACAGTTACTTTCAAATTGCTAAATTTTATTTAAAGGTCTTAAGTAAGAAAAATATGCGATTCAATTGGCCTATTTTTAAAGAAAAATTGTCTTTTGCTATTATAAAAGTTTTGTTTAGTGACAAAAACTCACCTTTGCTGAATTAATCGACCATGAAAAATTATTGAATCTTCTACTACTGAAATTTCTGTAAAGTCTTAAAAACTTTGCGTTTGATTTTATTTGTTGTAGATAACTTTCAGGATACTATAATTAAATATTAATTACTAGCAAACCCGATAATGTTTCACTATTGCTAGATTTCAGTATGTATATATATATATATATATTAAATAAACACAATTGAAAGTTTGATAAAACATTAACACAATGAACATTACGGAACTTCACAAAATTTAACCTTTTCCCTTTCCAACTTTCCTAACCCCTTTCCATATTTTCCTTTTCCCTTTACAGTTTACCATATTCCATTTACATTTCCCCATTTCCCATCTCCTTTACCCCCTTTCGCTCTTTCAAATTTTCCACTTTTCCATTACCTTTTCCTGATTTTCTTTTCACCGTTTTCCCCTTTTTTCTTTTTCCATTTTCCCCTTCTTCCCTTTCTACCTTCTTCTATTTTACCTTTTTTAGATTTTTCTCTTTTCCCTTTCTCCCTTTTCCCCGCGCGTAAATCTCTCCGGTAGTTTTTTAGTCTACAGCGGACACTATTGGAAACATTAAAATGGAATCGTAAAATATTTTGTATAGTCTGTGTTGCTTTTCATCCAACATATAACGCTGTTTTTCAAAATAAGAATGTTCTACCTGTCATAGGTGTGACATCTTAGGTTTGTAAATAGTTGGTATGTAAAAACACGCGTGTATTCGAATGCAACGATGTGTAAAGATTTCAAAGCAATCGGTGAAGAACTTTCGGTGATTTAAGATTCTGAACAAACAAACATTTACATTTTTGTTTATATAGATAATAATAATAATAATAAAAATAATTAATATAATAATACAATTGTAATGAATTATTATACAAATATTAATTTTATTTTTTTTTTGTCTTTATAAAAGAAAGATAAGTGGCTACTTCAAGGAAAATTCCAATCGTACTTAAACTACTAAATCTGTATTTTATCAGTTGGCCATAATCGTAATTTTTACTTTCCTGACATCATACTTCTAGAAGTCTGCTGCAAAAAGGAAAGTGTGGCAATAAGTAAAAAATGGGGTGTAACTTTTTCTTTTGTATTTCTCAGCGACTCCTGATCCAGAGACCCTCAGAAACAAAAATAAAAGTGTGGGATAATGTTCGTTCTACGTACGTACGTATGTGTAACAATGTGTCCCACGATAGGTATACGGTTTTGATTTAATATTGCTCGCCCATTTCCCATTGATTCTGTTGAAATAGACCTTTTAACGAAGGTTCTAAAAAGTTTCTGTCAAAATTTCAATCTTCTAGTATTTATAGAAACAAAATTCCGACTTCCAGTAAAAAAAAATTCAATTTCAACAAACGACATTTTTTATTCATTACAAAATAGCTGGTATGATTAAAAACAGACGATGATTAGAACTATAATGATTAAAAATAAATAATTCAGTCACGGTTGTAACGAAATTGTGTTATTCAATTTGAACAGCTGTTTAACAGTACATCGTCTGTTTTTAATTAATTTTACCAGCTATTTTGGAATTAATAAAAAATATGATTTCTCTGAAATTGATGTTTTTATTTGAATGCGCTATTTTGTTTCTATAAAACGTAGAAGATTGAAATTTTCACAGAAAATGTTAGCAACCTTTTTCATTAAAAGATATGTAAAGTTTCAATACAATCGGTGAACACAATGGGCGAACGATACTAAATCCAAAGCGTATACCTCTTCATGACATACTGTGTGCACTTGTGTTGGCGTGTTTGTAACTTAACTTTTGACTGGACAGACCAATTTTGATGAAATTTTACACATGAGAGGCTTTTGTATAAGAGGCAATTTGTTGGTAAACTTTTGGGGGTTCATATATTCATGGGGTGGTGTAGATAATTTTTTGGGATCATTAGATTTCTCATGTTTCAAAGATTTGAGCGAATGATGGGAATTATGACAGACAGGATGTTTGGACTTTTTCTGAGATATCTTGAGAAAAAATTAGCAACTTTCAGACCTGCAATCTGGAATGCTAACGGGTTGTCTGATGAGAAACTAGATTTGGATCTTTTGTTTCGTTATTAAGTCACAAACCAACTAGATCTGTGGCTACTTAATGTTGGTTCAAGTAGATCTTATTTACTTATTGTTCAATAATCTAAACTGAATTTATTGTAAAGTTGCTGTGACGTTATTATAAAAAAAATTTCAAAATTTTGCAGACATAAAAGAGGATTTCACTAATGTTTAATATTATATATTTGTCTGTTGTAAAAACTGCAATATAAATTATGTCTCAAAACGGATGTTCTAGATTTAAATTTAACAGAAAAAAAATAAGCGAAAATTAATTAATTGTGTTGAATTCCTAGTTGACATTTTTATTAACTAATAAATTTAATATCCAGAAATTGTAATTAGGTATCATTTTTTTTTAATGCTTTTATTTTTAGTCGCATCAACAAGTCATTAGCGATTTATCAGTGAAATACAACTTATCGGTAGCTTTGTAGTCTTGAACAAACTCAGGTCGACTATTCCTAAGATATGTGGTTAATTGAAACTCAACCACCAAAGAACTCCGGTATCCACGATCTAGTATTCAAATCCGAATAAAACTAACTGTCTTTATTAGGATTTGAACCTGAGAACTTCGATTTTGAAATCAGCTGATTTACGACGACGGGTTTATCACTAGACCAACTCGATGGGTTGGATATCAGCATGTTATTTCTGTAGTAATTAAATATATACAAAATTTAATAAATAGAGTAATATATATAACAAAATATTTTTTAATGTTAATAAAATAAAAAGGTTAAAAGAAATTAAAAAAAAAAAATATTGTACAATAAATAAATAGCATCTAATAATCAACCAAAGGAAAAACGTAACAAAACTAGTGGTGTAACACAACCTGATACATTTTGCTCAAGGGAAATTAACCCCTTCAATACCCGTAAGTTAGCTGAAAGTTATACCACAACACTGGATAAGTCCCGTGGTACAAATTAATCTATACTAGCCTATTTTTTATAAGACACGGATTCACCTCATTTTTATAATTCGTCTTTAAATGACATATAAAAAACATTTATTTTATTTAAAATGTTACACTTGGAAAAAAAATATGTCACAGAGGTTTAGTGTTTCTGAATCGTTTAGAATAATGTTTATAAATATGAGCTGATATACAATACAATCAATATATTTACAATTCAATACAATACAGTATATATATTTATTTGATTATAAATATAAGCTGATATATCTGTCAGCTAAGAAGGCTAAATTAACCGAAGATTTTACTTTCTAAATAAATTATTTGTTCTTAATTTTATATAAAACAGCATTTTAGATAAAAATTCATCTTCATATATATGTCTAGTTTTGTTGAAACTAAGATTTTATAAAAAATAATACAAAGAAAGATTAGTTTATTAATATGACAAATTTTTAAATGAGAAAAACTAATGTAATGAGAATACAAATTCTCTCGTATTATTATTAACTGATTGTTAAAATAATTAATTGATTTCATTACTCTTTGCATCGTATCCTTTGTTAAGTGATATTAAATTTATGAATTTTATGATTAAAATATTATTTAATAAAAAAAAATATTTTTTTTTAAAAGTTTTGGGGAAATTATTTAAATTGTTGAACATAATAGTAAATGTACTTTTATATTAAAGATAATCTTTAATTCAGGAATTCAATTTATCGGCCTTTGAGTTAGTGAAAAAACTTCAATACTACATCTATTAAATACATTTTTTTTTAATATTCTTTATATATAAAAAACCTGTGAAGGTGTTATATAAATTTAAAAACCAAGGTTAGGATTTTATGTAACAGTAATAATCTTTTATTTGCAAAAAATATCTTTTAATATCACGCTATTTTCTGTATCATATCCAACTAGCATAAATATTTAAACAATGAAATACTGAAACAAAGGTATTTATTGCACAACTACCCAAATAGTGTAATTTATTTAGGATGTATGTAAGTGTGAATGTATGTATGTTTGTTTGTTCCACCGGTTCGAAGACTGAACCGATTTAAATATAATACGTCACGTTGAAATTCTTACGTTTCAGGAAGTCTCATAGGCTATATAAATATACATGTTTAAATAAATTTAAACAATATGAAAAAAATGACAGTATATAATACTAATACACGACTGACCAAAAAGGAGTAAAATGTAATTAGGTATATGTATGAATGTTTCACTGTAGCAGCTCAACGGTTAACCCACCGGGTTGGTCTAGTGGTGAACGCGTCTTCCCAAATCAGCTGATTTGGAAGGCGAGAGTTCCAGCGTTCAATTCCTAGTAAAGTCAGTTATTTTTACACGGGTTTGAATACATTCACACTCAACATATCATCCTCATTCATTCATCCTCTGAAGTAATACCTGAACGGTAATTCCCGGAGGCTAAACAGGAAAAAAAAGAAAGAACGGTTGAAAATAATCTCAAAAATTGGGTAACGGATTTTTTAAATATTTTTTGAACTTTTTAGGGCCTTACTAGTTTTTCTAGAATAATAAAACATATGTATGTACGTACCTGTGTCGTACTGCATTTGGCCTTATATCTCAGGATTCACTGAACCGATTTTCTTCAAATTTAGTTCTAATATTTCTGCACACATAACATTCATCATATTAATTTTATTCCAAAATTCGTTAAGGGGTGAAAGGGATATTGCGAAAAAAAAACAATTCTGAATTTCTTCAGGGACATTTTTGAGAAAACTTTACTAAAACAAATCCTGTTATCTACAGTGCATAAATAAACAGTCCAATTTTTTTTTCAAAATATCAATCCTCCTACTTAAAAGTTTTGGTATTTCTCTTCAATTTAAGTATTTTTAAAACAAATGTTAAAGTTTATATTATTTATATAAAGCTGGTAAGAAATGCTTACAATTTAAAAAAAAATTATACACCACAGACCTAAAATGCAGAAAACAATTTTCTTTTTCTAATTTTTTTCCTTTGTTGAAGGGGGTTTTAGATTTGGAGGAAACTTTAGCAAATCTGTTAAAGTTAACCTATATAGGAATATTTTTATATGATGTTTATATTTTGATGAATATTTTATTAGAGAATTCTTAGGAGTTATTCCTCAACTCTAAAAAATGTATATCCTATTTTTTTTTTTTTTTGTGTTTTGGCTATAACATTTTTAAATTTTGTTGTTAATAGCTGGGAAAGTCGTGCAGTATTTTGCCAGCTTTTTTTGTAAAAATTTATTCAGATTTGTAAAATAGCTACAATTTAATAGGTAAATTCGTTTTTATTGTTTATCATTCTTTTTTTAGTAATAAGAAAAGCGTATAAAACAGTAAAACTTGATTGAGATATTATTTTTATGTATTCCTTTGACAATATAAATTTTTTATTTTGTTCAATTATAACAATTATTATTTTTATTATAATAATTATTTCAATAAAATATATCCCGGAAATGACTCGTATTTTTTTTATTAACATTTTTCTCGAATAGAATTATAAAATGTAATAATATAAAGTTTGATTTCACTAAAAAAAAACATTTTCATATTAATAATAAATGAAAATTAAAAAAAAATGTTTCCAGCCGTATTTTTAATATCTTCACTGTTTATTTAAATGTTTACTTTAAACAAAATTCATTAAGCTATGTCTAAAAAGTTTGTTATAACGAAAAGTATATGAGGAATTAATTTTATAAAACTTTTACGAATTTTTTTCCAAATATTTAATTTTTATTATTCTTTTCAAATATATTGTTGAACATTAAACAAAAAGATATAAATCTAATTAAAATTAATAGATACAAATATTAAATTTCACAAAAAAATTATAAAATAAATAGGTTGTAAAAAACTTAATGATGATTTAATAAATATATTATATATATATATATAAGTACTAACATTACCATCGCGGCTTCACCCGCCTAAATAGTTAGTTGCGTTTCCCGTCGCAATCAGTTTTTTTTATTTTACCTTTTTTAGTCAAGTAATCGGAGGCTGGTGCAAGCCAGTAGCGTCGCACATACAGTAACAGTGGCTGTGCCGGCTATTTTAGTTAAGCCTCCGTCCCGTAAGCTGTCGCACCTCTTAAAAAATTAAATTTCCAAAAAGATTGAAAATGGTTTTGTAAATATTTACCTAAAGGATATTTGCAAGCCTAAATCGAGTTAATATCTCGTTTACTATCGTAGATGGGGAAAATTTACAATCATTGTTCAAAATCTTTTTATGTTTCTTCATACCTTTAAAATCAATTTCGAAAAATCTAGGAACTGGTTTTTAATTATTCACGTGAAAATTATACACACCAAAAATCAAGTTGATATTTTCATTTTTTACCGAGAAATTAAAGAAAAAAATCGGGTTTCAAAATAAAAAATTCTGAAGTCCATTTTAACCCTTTTAACTCGGTATTTCCAAAAAATCCTATCTTAGTGCACCTAAACTGTAAGAAGAACGTGTGTACAATGTTTATCAATTTATTTTCAGTAGGTTTTGCATGGCGTTGATAATGAATCTGTCACGGCGTTGATAATGAATCGTTCACAACACCTTGTTGTGTATATATATATATATATATATATATATATGTGTGTGTGTGTGTGTGTGTGTGTGTGTGTGTGTGTGTGTGTGTGTATGTGTATGTGTGTGTGTTCTACCGTGAAAAACCCATATCTGGCAATTGTCGATATTCTCCGTTGAATGTTGACGCACAAAATACGTCGGTGAAAGACCGAAAATATGCTTATTTAGACCTCTTCGCCATTATTTGTCGACAGAGATAAGCTCTGATAGGAGTCGAAATGATAATTAAAAATTAAAAAATAAATCATCCAATACCAATCTCGGAGGTAAATAAATTTAAAAAACCCTCATAAAAAAAGGAAGTTAAATTTAAACTAAATATAACCTACGCTCGCTAAACTCGTCTAGTTAACGTTAAATATGCAAATTATAGTTATTCTCCAACATGGGAAGCGATTAATCAAATTCATCGCATTGTAAAACAATTTAATCGCATTTTCAGCATTTTATAAATTGAAAGAGCCTATCAAGATATACAGAATCTGTTAATTGCTTGGATGAACGATAACGATATAAATAAATGGTCAGATGGTTTGCCCTTTGTTATAGTTTTTAATACAAATATTTTTATTAAACTTTCACCATCAGTGCAAGCTGAATGCAATATTTGAAAACAACTTATATAATTTGTATATTTAACATTAATTAGACGAGGTTAGCGACCCTTGGTTATATTTGGTTTAAATTTAAACTTCTTTTTTTATGAGTGTTTCTCGTAATCTACGTTAGATATTGAGTAGATACTAGGTATTGAGTGGATTTTTAAATTTCCAGTTATCTTTTTCACCCCTACCAGAGCTTAACTGTGTTGGTCGTTATGCACCGGTGAAGATTCGAAAGTATAATGATATAAACAAATATTTCGATCTTTTGCCGACGCATTTGTATGTATCGATATTCGATACGTAAAAATGTAATTCGCCGCAGAATTTATTCTGCGGCGAAATACATTTTTTTACATTTTTATTTATATAGATAATAATAATAATAAAAATAATTAATATAATAATACAATTGTAATGAATTATTATACAAATATTAATTTTATTATTTTTTTTGTCTTTATAAAAGAAAGATAAGTGGCTACTTCAAGGAAAATTCCAATCGTACTTTAATCGAACCTTTAATCAGTTGGCCATAATCGTAATTTTTACTTTCCTGACATCATACTTCTAGAAGTCTGTTGCAAAAAGGAAAGTGTGGCAATAAGTAAAAAATGGGGTGTAACTTTTTTTTGTTGTATTTCTCAGCGATTCCTGATCCAGAGACCCCAAAAAACAAAAACAAAAGTTTCGGATAATGTTCGTTCTACTACGTACGTATGTAACAACGTGTCCCACGTGAGATATACGCTTTTGATTTAGTATTGCTCGCCCATTTCCCATTGATTCTGTTAAAACTATGCGGCGAAAATTATAAATAAAAATGTACATTCTCTAATTTCGGTCTTTCACGATAACATATATATTAGAATTTCGGAAAAATTGTTTATTATATATATTATTTTTTATATATATTATATTTATATATATTATATTTATTTATTAAATTATTTATTTATATTTATTGTGTTTCTAATACAAAATATTAATGCCATATTTATTTTTATTACTTGATTTTATATTTGTAACAATATTTTTTTTATATTCTACTCTCCATTAAGTAAATGAATAACTACATGGTTTTTAAATACATAATACATTGTTCGCTTTATTTCTTATACCTATAGACTTTTCCACTAAGGCAAGGAAGTCAGATCTGAATTGTATCTTGATTTTACTAATGGATTTAGCACGGTTTTTATTGTATCTTTTTTCATTTTCTTCTGCTGGTAAATTTTTTGCAATATTACACAGGATGAAACGACTTAAGTTAATTAATTACTTCTCAAAATTTAATTAACAATTTTTCTTTATCTATTCTTTAGAAAGTTCTCTAATATAGTACGTACATATACATTACTCTGCAAATCCAGTAAATTAAAATGATTTTATTTTTATTTTTTAAATTATAGAAAAGCCAACAGAAGAAAACGTAGCGTTATACAAATCGATCTCTCGTATATTGTTTATTGAAATACTAATTAAATTTTGAATATATCCAGAATTAATTAATGTGCATGTAAAAATTATAAGGTGAACAGTTTTGTAATATATATTAGGTAATATCAAATTAGTCTATTTTTTCCGCCTAATTAAGAATATATTTTGTAGAGTATTTCCATCAAAATTTGGTAATTTATTCTTTTAAAATTATCGCTAAGTATATTATTTAACTATGTACATTTAGTAGTTGCTGAACATAGAATTACTTACGTGTGACTATTTATTAATGTATTATTGTTTAATTAATTAATTTATGAAAATATTTTATTACTGAACCGATTTTAAATAATGTATTATATTACATTTAGCCTGTTATTATACTAACTTTTATTTGAATGTTCTTTATTTGAAGTTATTTATCATATAACTTTGCAGAAATTGTTAAATTGAAATTTATTCTAACGAATCTGTTTTCAATAATTTTTTCCTTTTTTTTCCTCTTTTATTTTATTTTCTTAAAAGTTTGGAGTAAATAAAAGTTATTCATTTTGATTCATCTACAATATTTTTCTTCTGTCAATATCAGTTTCCTTTAATGTTTCCTTATTTCCTTACTTTTAACTCCCATAAATTTTTCTTATATAGTCTTTTTCTCGACACGTAATCTTTCAATAATAAAAATTGACTAAAGGTTACTGTCAAATGATAAATTTTAATTTAAAAATATTAATGAAAGCTATTTTTTTTTTTTTTTTTTTGTAAGGAATTATTTTAATAACCGACTAGACCTTATGAATTAAATGGAATTTTCCGTACGTAATCATATATATATGATTAGGTACGTAATCATAGTAATATATATATATATTACTTTTTCGGCTATTATAGAACGGAATAGAGGAGAAGTCTTGCTGCCGTGTTAATATGATCTCCCATCGAAAAATATATATATTGTTTGACTCAGAAGATTATGAACGTTGAGATTTCACTAAAATTAAAATATAAGAATTGTGTATGTTCTATTTATGCTAATATTACAGCAAAGGTTGACGTAAAAACTTTGTGATATCTCGTAAATATTTCAAAAATTTTTTTTTTAAAGATCCTTGTGGATATGAGAAAAAACCGGTAGGAGTCATAACGCGATAAAGGTATCCAAAAAATAAATCCTATTGGCATACCTATTAATACCTATTTTAATACCTTCTCATTATAAATAACTAATGTTTTTGTATTTTTTTTTTTTTTGAAAACCGCCCCCAAAAATTCTTCATAAGTAAATTTCAACTTATGGTTTGAACTAATTTTTTTATTATTTTGTAATTAATTAGTAGGATATAATACAGTTTAGTTGCGAAGGCGGAATAGTTAACAAATTATTATTTTTTTATAACTTGCTTGAAAAGTGGATTTAAAAATATGCAACTGGATTCCGTACCACTATTAAATATGAAAAATAATTAAAACGTTTTTTTTTTAAATAGATAACTAATCATAGAGACTTTTATAAAAATAATTAAAATAGATTTGATGTTCAGATAATTTGATTATATCCGAATAAGATAATTTGATAATGGAATAATATAAATTTTTAGAAAAAATTGATAATTGAAGCTGAAGAAAAAATACAAAAATTAACGAATATTGTTTCTTTAGTGGAACTGTCTATTAACAGCTATCAAAAAACAACATTCTCGATGATAGTGTACACTGGGTTTTCCTTTTTAAATATCCTTGTCTCTGTTTCAAATCACCCAACATTCGTATCCTCCTTTTTCCTCTTCCCCTCACACCTGCAAATTTTTCTTTAATTATTAATTTTTGAATACAGTCATTTCATGTGTCTTATCTAATTAGCTTTTCTTTTTTATTGCTTTAGTCATACTCCTACTTTCATTTATATTTATTAACACCTGGTCATCAGTTACTCTTTCTCACCAATTTTTCTCCATAGCCATATATAAAAAATTCCAGATATAAAGTAATCTGGAAAAGAGATTTCCACATATCTCTCTTCTTTTTAGTCCATGATTCTGAACAATATAATACCACACTCCAAACAAAACACCTTGCAAATCTATTTCGCAAAATCAATAAGTTTATTTTTTGTTGTGAGCAGATTTCTGACCTTGCTGAGCACCATTTTACCATTCGAAATTCTGCTTCTAATTTTCTCAGTTCATTTCCATCAAACTTTATTGTTCTTCCTAGGTATTTAAAACTACCAAACTGTTCTAATTGTTTCTGCTCAATGTTAATCTTTGTTGTATCATATTCCCTCAATATTCTCATTACTTTGGATTTATCAGCGTTTACTCTTATTCCGTATTTTTCTCCTACCCTGCTTGTTCTATCCATTATTTGCTGTACCTTTTTTTCCACTTGTAGCCATTACTGGTTGTTTTACATACTCAGTTGTTTTTATTTTTTCTCCTTCTATTGTCTGATAATCACCATCCTCTAAGTCTTCCAAAGCTTCTTCAATTAGTTGGCCTCCATAAATGTTCAAAAAGGTTGGTGATATGCAGCATCAAAGTGTAACTCCTTTTTCCATCTTTACCCTCTTCTGTTCCTTTTCCTTCTATACAAACCTCTTCCCTTTGTCTTAAGTATAGTTGCTCAATAAATCTGTGAAGATATTATAACCTTCATAAGTATTTAGGTATAAAACGATTGGGAACTAGCATGTTTTTTTTTTGTCTTTAGTCATTTGACTGGTTTGATGCAGCTCTCCAAGATTCCCTATCTAGTGCTAGTCGTTTCATTTCAGTATACCATCTACATCCTACATCCCCAACAATTTGTTTTACATACTCCAAACGTGGCCTGCCTACACAATTTTTCCCTTCTACCTGTCCTTCCAATATTAAAGCGACTATTCCAGGATGCCTTAGTATGTGGCCTATAAGTCTGTCTCTTCTTTTAACTATATTTTTCCAAATGCTTCTTTCTTCATCTATTTGCCGCAATACCTCTTCATTTGTCACTTTATCCACCCATCTGATTTTTAACATTCTCCTATAGCACCACATTTCAAAAGCTTCTAATCTTTTCTTCTCAGATACTCCGATTGTCCAAGTTTCACTTCCATATAAAGCGCCACTCCAAACATACACTTTCAAAAATCTTTTCCTGAGATTTAAATTAATTTTTGATTTAAACAAATTATATTTCTTACTGAAGGCTCGTTTAGCTTGTGCTATTCGGCATTTTATATCGCTCCTGCTTCGTCCATCTTTAGTAATTTTACTTCCCAAATAACAAAATTCTTCTACCTCCATAATCTTTTCTCCTCCTATTTTCACATTCAGTGGTCCATCTTTGTTATTTCTACTACATTTCATTACTTTTGTTTTGTTCTTGTTTATTTTCATGCGATAGTTCTTGCGTAGGACTTCATCTATGCCGTTCATTGTTTCTTCTAAATCCTTTTTACTCTCGGCTAGAATTACTATATCATCAGCAAATCGTAGCATCTTTATCTTTTCACCTTGTACTGTTACTCCGAATCTAAATTGTTCTTTAACATCATTAACTGCTAGTCCATGTAAAGATTAAAAAGTAACGGAGATAGGGAACATCCTTGTCGGACTCCCTTTCTTATTAGGGCTTCTTTCTTATGTTCTTCAATTGTTATTGTTGCTGTTTGGTTCCTGTACATGTTAGCAATTGTTCTTCTATCTCTGTATTTGAACCCTAATTTTTTTAAAATGCTGAACATTTTATTCCAGTCTACGTTATCGAATGCCTTTTCTAGGTCTATAAACGACAAGTATGTTGGTTTGTTTTTCTTTAATCTTCCTTCTACTATTAATCTGAGGCCTAAAATTGCTTCCCTTGTCCCTATACTTTTCCTGAAACCAAATTGGTCTTCTCCTAACACTTCTTCCACTCTCCTCTCAATTCTTCTGTATAAAATTCTAGTTAAGATTTTTGATGCATGACTAGTTAAACTAATTGTTCTGTATTCTTCACATTTATCTGCCCCTGCTTTCTTTGGTATCATAACTATAACACTTTTTTTGAAGTCTGATGGAAATTCCCCATTTTCATAAATATTACACACCAGTTTGTATAATCTATCAATCGCTTCCTCACCTGCACTGCGCAGTAATTCTACAGGTATTTCGTCTATTCCAGGAGCCTTTCTGCCATTTAAATCTTTTAATGCTCTCTTAAATTCAGATCTCAGTATTGTTTCTCCCATTTCATCCTCCTCAACTTCCTCTTCTTCCTCTATAACACCATTTTCTAATTCATTTCCTCCGTATAACTCTTCAATATATTCCACCCATCTATCGACTTTACCTTTCGTATTATATATTGGTGTACCATCTTTGTTTAACACATTATTAGATTATAATTTATGTACCCCAAAATTTTCCTTAACTTTCCTGTATGCTCCGTCTATTTTACCAATGTTCATTTCTCTTTCCACTTCTGAACACTTTTCTTTAATCCACTCTTCTTTCACCAGTTTGCACTTCCTGTTTATAGCATTTCTTAATTTCCGATAGTTCCTTTTACTTTCTTCATCACTAGCATTCTTATATTTTCTACGTTCATCCATCAGCTGCAATATATCGTCTGAAACCCAAGGTTTTCTACCGGTTCTCTTTATTCCGCCTAAGTTTGCTTCTGCTGATTTAAGAATTTCCTTTTTAACATTTTCCATTCTTCTTCTACATTTTCTACCTTATCTTTTTTACTCAGACCTCTTGCGATGTCCTCCTCAAAAATCTTCTTTACCTCCTCTTCCTCAAGCTTCTCTAAATTCCACCGATTCATCTGACACCTTTTCTTCAGGTTTTTAAACCCCAATCTACATTTCATTATCACCAAATTATGGTCGCTATCAATGTCTGCTCAAGGGTAAGTTTTGCAGTCAACGAGTTGATTTCTAAATCTTTGCTTAACCATGATATAATCTATCTGATACCTTCCAGTATCGCCTGGCTTTTTCCAAGTGTATATTCTTCTATTATGATTTTTAAATTGGGTGTTGGCAATTACTAAATTATACTTCGTGCAAAATTCTATAAGTCGGTCCCCTCTTTCATTCCTTTTGCCCAGCCCGTATTCACCCACTATATTTCCTTCCTTGCCTTTTCCAATGCTTGCATTCCAATCTCCAACTATTATTAAATTTTCATCTCCTTTTACGTGTTTAATTGCTTCATCAATCTCTTCGTATACACACTCTACCTCATCATCATCATGGGTGCTTGTAGGCATATAGACGTTAACAATCGTTGTCGGTTTAGGTTTTGATTTTATCCTTATTACAATGATTCTATCGCTATGCGTTTTGAAATACTTCACTCTCCTCCCTATCTTCTTGTTCATCACAAAACCTACTCCTGCCTGCCCATTATTTGACGCTGAGTTAATTACTCTAAAATCACCTGACCAAAAGTCGCCTTCCTCTTCCCACCGAACCTCACTAATTCCTACTATATCCACATGTGTCCTATCCATTTCCCTTTTTAAATTTTCTAGCCTACCAACCTTTTTCAAGCTTCTAACATTCCACGCTCCGACTCGTAGAATGTTATTTTTTAATTTTCTGGTGACCCCTTCCTTAGTAGTCCCCACCCGGAGATCCGAACGGGGGAATATTTTACCTCCGGAATATTTTACCAAGGAAGGCGCCTCCATTATTGCTATGTGAAAATGCAGAGAGCCACATTTTCTTGGAAAAAAAGCAGCTGTAGTTTTCCATTGCTTTCAGCTGCGCAGTACTCAGAGGACTGAGTGTTGTTGATACGGCCGTTTAAGTCGTCCTGACTCACGCCCCTAACAACTACTGAAAGAGCTGCTGCCCTCTTTCAGGAATCATTCCTTAGTCTGGCTCTCAACAGATACCTCTCCGATATGGTTGCACCTTCGGTCCAGCTACTCTGTATCCCTGAGCACTCAAGCCCCCTCACCAACGGCAAGGTCTCATGATTCATAGAGGAGGGAACTAGCATGAGCTATCTTATTTGGGAATAAATTGGTTATTTTAAGGACCAATACTTTTTGCTAGAAAATCCTATTATCATAAATTGTATAATTTTCTGCATTGTTTAAAAAGGATTGTTTCATTAATAACACCTTCTACATACAATTGATATAATTTATTAAAAATGGACTGAAATTAGGGTTTATTTGTTATTTTTTCCGAACTATTTGTTTTACTTTCTCGATTATATAGTAATGTGTTACATAATACCAAGTATTCTAATCGGATTAAATTTTCGCATGTGGGAGTATTTTTGCAGATCTTGATACTTCATGAACCTCTTTGACCAAAAACCATATTCTTAGCATTGAAAAATATTGAAATATACATACGTATGTATGTATTGTATGTATGTATTGTATGTATGTATTGTATGTATTGTAAATATACATACAATACTTTTTTGATATCTAAAAATTTTACTCAATGATTTCTATATCTGGGTGCTATCTAATTTTGGTCACCATCGATCGAAAGGGAAGGAAACATGGACTTCATATGTCTGCAACTCAAATTTTTCTCAAAAGATAGGTAATTGTTTTCATATAATTCAATGCCCTCTTAGCTAACTAAGATATTTTCTGATGGTGTTTTGGTCTAACTCAACCCCTTAAAAAGAGTGACGATAAAAAATCGTTTTTGGATTCAAAATTCATTTTTATTTTTTTGTTGGATGATTAATTCCCCATATGTGCTTGAAGCTTATGGAGGATGGGAAAATGAATTGGACATTTTATAGCGTAAAGAAAATGGCAGCCTGGCAGGAATTTGAATCCTGTTGAAAGTCTGAGACACTTCACTCGCCACGGAGATCGGCGATATTTTAATTAGGTTATTCTATTATGGGGGTGATTAGATCCTGTGGTAGGGGGTTAAAAGGCCTTTTTTTCATTAGTTATCATTTTCTTGATGAATTATCAATTAAAAATTGATAAATTAATTTTTTTGGATGATGACTTCTTAACACGAGTCATTGATATCATTTAATTTTGGTTACAATTGGTCTAGGAGGTGGTGAGATACAGTTTCCATTATTCTCGTATCTAAAACTTGTACTCGAAGAGTATAAATATATATTTTTAAAATAATTCTTTACTTGCTTTACTTAGGTACAAATATTACCTTTAATTTTTCTTCTAAGTAGTAGAATGTTAAGTTCGAAGCTTTTGCTAGCTAGTTAAGTAATTTTCCTAGGTTCGCTGAGAAAATTACGCAACCCTCACGGGCTTTTTTTCGTACTAATTTGTTTTTTAAGGATGTTTCATTACTAAATTATTATTTACAGTTATTATTTTCTAAAAAAATACATTCTAATCATTTTAATTTCTTACTTGTTAAACGGGATTTAAAATGCAAAAATGTTATAGTCGTTATAATTTTTATCTGATTTGACTTAAAAAAGAATGTAAATATTTCATTCAATTTTAAATGTATATTTCATTTTTAAAATGTTTGCATTATTTTCTAGTTAACTGTAGCTAAAAATAGATACATTTATCGTTCACTGATAGATAAATAGATGATCAATTTATCTACGATATTTATTATTATTATTATTATTGTTATTGTGATTAAGTATCATGTTATTCAATAATGAATAAATATTTTCCCATGGAAAGTTAGAGGTTAGTATGTCCGCGTGTATGCGCTTTAAATGTGCGCAATAGAATATTATGGAATGTTGTATGGTAGCTTTGAACCGGTCGTACGTGTTTTCATTCATCGGATCTATCGTAGATTCTTTTTCTCTATCTTTTACTATATTATCTTTCTCTCTTTGTTTCTTTTTCCTAATTTTCTGATGTCCTTTTATCCTGTTTTTATTTATCATTATAATAATTATATTTAATGAATTTTTATAACCAGATTGTTTTATTAGAAAAAAAAAATCTTCATGACATGAAATTTTGTTGATTTGTGCGTTTAAATATTATAAGATTGATTGCCATAATAATAATTATTATTTGACTTTTAACGGCAGCAATGTTATTTAAGAAGCCGTGAGAATTTAGTTGGGAGTGTCTAATTCTTGTATATTATTTTTTCAACAATATATAAACTTCCTTCCTAGCTTAAAAATCACACATGCGCGTGCACGCGAACACATAGTTATATATGTATATTCTTTTATTTATTTTTTCTTTCAGCTGTTTATGTAATTTTACCACACTTTATTCTGAATTTTTTTTTCTCTTCCAATTTTTACTACTTCCGTGATTCTTGACACTGTTCTTTTATCTTTTTAAGTTCAAACATGATCATGTTTCTTTCATGTTATATTGTTTTGCATGTTCACAGTTATGTTGGATTCTCTTGTCTCTTACATCATTCAATAAATTTCTTTTTCCTTCTGCCTATTTACGTATGATTTTTTGATATTTTAAAATCTACATTGTATTTTCAGTGGGATTAGAATAGTATAAAAATATTTCTAAGAGAAAACGAGAGGAAATATTATTTCAACATAAAAAATAATGCATTGTTTTTATATTATAAAACCATATTTTAGTTTTTGGTTGTTAAGTAATTTATTTATTTATATATTGTTAAATTTTCATAAACTTTTAAATTCATTAAAATTTATGGAGCTGCCAACAATTTTACTTTGATTCAATTTTTTATTTTAATTATTAAAACCTATATATACTAACTTATACTGTGCTAAATTGTATTATTTTATTTTTTCCTTTAAAGTTTAAAAATCAGTCGTTATGTATGTATGACCTTTTAAATTGCTTTGAAGTTTTATATCCATATAACAATCAACTAAGACGTATACTCCACACAATTTCTTCATACTGTTTTAAAACATCAGTATTCTTTGGATTCTATCTTTACCCTTGAGGCATTCTCTTTTTTCATTCCTCCTTACATTTTTATTCTTGTGATTTTATCTAAAGAATTCTTTACTTACAATTTTTCTTTATCATTATCAAAGTGTTTTTTCTTATTTTTTATATTTGTTTTTCTTTTTTTATTATGAATTTTTATTAATGTTTTATATATTTTCCCATAAATAAATTATTTCTTCTTAAACATTTTTTAAAACAATTTATTTATTAAACAATTTATTTTAAAACTTTCTTTACCGATTGAAACAACATCCATTTTTTTCTATGTTACTAAACAAGAAAAATATTACACCAAATTGTGAAAGTGTTAACGTTAGTTTGTTTTTTTAGCGATTTATCTTTCTTACGAATTGAATTTTCCCACTTTGGGTTAATAAAATTTCAGTTAAAGTGCCAGTGGATAATGTACGGGTAAAACATTTAAACAGAAAATTGTATCTTTTTTAATATGAATTAATTTTTTTTTTGTGCATTGCTTTATTTACAATCAGTTTCCTGAACAATGAAACTATAAGTAAATTGTACTGTTAGTAATGACGTGAAAAGGAGGCATCCAGTGATACCTCTCAAGACAATATAAAGGTTTATACTACTATGATGTAGTATAAAAAAAAGTATAACGAATAAGAAAATGTAACTAAGCGTAACAAACTATAAACAGTTTGAAAATTAACTGATAAGAATTGATAAAAAAAAGTTAAATGGTATCGTAACACAACATAGGTGTATAGAACAATAAAATGAATAATAAATTAAACAGAACAAGCAACTGAGTATTAAAAATATTGTCACCAGTCATACATGATAATAAAGGGCATATAATGAGATACGGGATGATGACTTAGGAACAGTTCAATAGATGTAGCCTGTTTAGTCGTCTCACATCTTCATTATTATCGAAAAGGTTAACACAGCCAGTCGATCTCCTTGTTCTTTGCAAACGTGGTGTCACCGAAATGTTCCTCACCACTTTGTACTGGAACCTTTGGGTGATATTATTATTATTGCTGTTGCTTGCCTTACCCTAAATTTGTATTCCAGAGGCCCTCCACCTTGGGTTATATAGTCTTTATTAATATAAATGTTAAAATTTGTTTTTATAAGCAAAACAAAAGTACTGACACGTTTATATTTAATTCATAAAAACTTTTTCAATTTCGAAATTTAACATTTTTAAGAAAATATTATTTAAATACCTTTTTTAAAATCAGTTCTACTACTTTTATAATAGAAATTCTATTATAAAAATTGTAGAAGCTGTGTTAAAATCAAGCTTTTTTAAAATCACTTCTACTACTTTTATAATAGAAATTCTATTATAAAAATTGTAGAAGCTGTGTTAAAAAACAGAAAGAAGATAATAAACAATACAAGTGTGTTTGCATTGCAAAAAAATATATGATATTAGAAATGGATTAAGGCCAATACATTATGCCGTGCTAGATATAAGTATAGTTGCCAATCTTGTACAAAGAATTTCTTTCCGGAATGGCCCAATACTTACTGAATATAAATGTTACTCTTTTAGGCTGGTAGTTGTTAATATCGTTTTCGAGAAGTTTTATTTCATACCATTCCAATTACGTATTTTAGTTGTATTATATTATAATACATTCTTAAAAATATAAAATTAATTAAATGAAATAATTATGCGATGGCCAAATAAACATAAATAACATTACAACCAATAAATTAGTTATTTTATCAGATAATTTTTCTAGTGCTGCTGTTAAAACCGTTAGTGTTGACTTTTCAAACTAATATAATAAAAGCACTAATTACAGAAATTCAATAGTTTTATTATTTGTGTACGTTGCGCCGATTTATGTACCACAATTGGGTACCATAAAGTTATTTATCTACCATATTGAAAAAAAAAACGTGTTAAATAATGATAATGTAATCTGTATTTCAATTGAGATTGTGAGTTATTTATGCCTGAAATGGAAAGATCATTTTCAATGAATTAAAGTTCTAATTTTCGGGGAAATTTATGTAATAAATAAAAATATAATATCGGCGTAATAATAAATATTAAAATGTAAAAGTATTCTTAGTAATTATTTTTTAGATTGTTTTAAATTCAAATCTTGGCAAAATTTTGATTGTTCCTATTATAAAAACATACTAGTTTGACTTTAGGAATTTCATAATTCAATTAGTAACAAACTCTGTTTATCTGGAAATTACTTTCTAATAAAAGAATAATTTTTACGTTTAAAAATTATTCCACTTTCCTCTTGAACCACAACTGAATAACATCACAATTCCTACATTTTTGGCCACTTAATATGCAATAATATTATTTGGAATAATTGAAAAAGGCAACAGGAAACCATTTAACTTCTTATTCTGTTTAATAATACTGAAAATAAAGTTATCAGAATGGTTGTACCATTTTCATGAGTGACCGATCAACAGTGTTTCTTCTCATTCATATCATGTCGCCTGTAAATTTCAAGTTGTAGTAAATTACAACCGGCATAAATACGTAATACGTAACACTCACTTCTCAAGAGGAATTTATAACAAACCTTTGTCGGGTGACGGGGGAGGTGGTGACAATCGATGTATTGTCTATGCGGCCGGCCTATGGAGCGACACAAGTGGTAACGGTGGCTGTACCACCCATCCTCGCCGACAAGTTGTTGGCTGATGGTCGGGTGCGTATAGGATCGGTGGTCTGCAAAGTAGTGCGGCGATCCCTGGAGGATCGCTGATCGCTGCTTCTGCTACTGGCGTCCGGGACACATGGCAAAAGTGTGTAGTGGCCCGGACCGTACCGGCCACTGTTTTAATTGTGGAGAGGCTGGCCACGTCAGGAAGGACTGTTGCCGGGAGGCCAGATGTTCTTCCTGTAATGTGCATGAACACGCTCCTGGAGGCCGGGTTGCAAAATTACTCATGCGGCATGAGAACTGGCTTCTGCTGCACCTGTATACCATGCGGTTCCGGTCCGGGACAGCCTCGTCCGGGAGGGGTGGGATGCTCCAGCGTCTTACTTTGGATGATCGGGCGGGGACTCCTTCCGGAGCCGGCGGGGACTCCTTCCGGAGCCGGCGGGGACTCCTTCCGGAGCCGGCGGGGACTCCTTCCGGAGCTGCCGGGGGAAAAATTAAGACCGTAGTTCCGGTGGGGGATTCCTTCAGGAGTTCCCCATTTGAGGCGAGACAATATAAAAACCGGAGTCCCGGTGAGGGTACCCCCTTGGGGGTCTCCTTATTTGAGGCGTGGCAAGAAAAGACCGAGTCCCGGCTGCCTGGGTGTGGCCTTGGGAACGGCATGGCCGGGCCCAGGGTTTTTGCCCAGGTGAGGCAAGGGCACCCCCACAGAGCTGAGTTTCTATTTGAAAATGTGTCCGGCTCGGAGGGGCAAAAAAAGTAACATAATTTCAAATCATTTGTTTTTTTGTGCTAAAAATTAATTCAAAGTTTTAATTTTGATCAGTTCAATAACTTTTATTTAATTGCGTAATTTTCCTTAGAAACTGATATTTAGAATAAAAATTTTTAATTGAAGATTTAAACTACTTATGGATGTTCATATTGACAAAATTACATACCAGAAAAAGGTATACCGCTCAGAAATATTAAAAAAAAAAAAAAAAATGGAAAAAAGAATAAAATGAAACAAAAAATAAAATGAAAAATTTTAAACCATATCTAATGTAATTTTTTTGGCAGAAAAAAATTTATTACGTTTATTTGAAATTAAGCTACCAAAACATATTTCATTACCAAAATTTTGGAATAAGTCAGTGTTAAATTTTTTTTTTTTTAAGGTAATTTGTAGCCCCAATTTTTATTTGCTTTTATTTAAATTTTAAATGGTGTTAGTTTTATATTAATTAGTAAAAAGTGAGAATTTTTAACTTTTTGTTATGATCAAAACATATTTAAATTACAAAATAGAAGTAATTTTTGTGTAAAGTTTAAATTAACGCATAAATCATTTTAAAATACACAGATTGATACAACATTTTTAGTAATTTTAATTCAAAATATTGCTCATGTTAGTTAAATGTTTTAGTTTAAATAACTTTAGAAGTGTTTGTCACAGATGGAGTAATTTCATATTCTGAGTCACAATACAGAATATTACGTATACCTTTACAAAGATGTATTTATGGGCTCCATGAAGCGTCAAAGTGTAAATTTAATGCGAATTGTGTTAGTATTTGTTATCTTTGTTTCAACAGTTCTGCAACTAAGTTTCAAAATTACTGATTTTAAACTGAAAGTTAAATTAATCCTGTTCATAATAACTGTTTATTTTTAGATATGAATGTGTTACACAAAGGTTGAATTAATGTAGTACATAAAATAGATATTTTTTTTATAATTATTCTATTAACTCTTTTATTACCATTTTTTATTGTATGGTGTATATATATATATATATATATATTACTAAAAACCAACACATCATTTTAATTATCGTCTTTCCATACATTTGTCATAGGAATTTCCTGCATGTTTAGCTACAAAATGTATCAGCAGAGAATGAAAATATCTACAATTTCTTTTCGTCAGTCTTACATACAAAAACACATAACATCACACCACAATATTACACGTTAAATTATGAATTTGCAACAAGCACGCAAGCAAATAACCGGAACTAGTTCAGGCCTGTACAGGCGTAGAACTATTAGGTCTTGACCGGGTAACACGGCAATTTGCTTGCGTGCTGATTGCAGATACATACTTTAACATATATATGTATTTACTTTTTACGAATATGTAGAAAACTCACGTTAATGTGATTAGTGTTATTTATTTAACAAAGTAATAGTAGTTAAAAAAATAATATTTATCTGTTAAAAGAAAATATTTGAATATAGTTTTTAAAATAAATTGCTTTGTTGCTGTTTAGATATTTAATTTTATTAAAAGTAGAGATGGAAGTACGAAAAGTCCCTTTTGTATCGAGAGAAATATTATGCTGTGTAATTTGAGCTTACTTGTTGCCGGATTTAATCAATTAAACATTATTAGCTTTAGTAATCAATTATTTTTATTTATTTGTAACATTAATAGATTTGAAAGTATGAAAATGTTCGAAATTTTAATGAACAAAAATAATTGAGAGTCTATAAATCATAGTTTTTTTACTTTCTGGCAATGTAGCTCTTAAAGATAGGAAGTAAAAAAATTGGATATGGTTTTTTTTCTCATTCTAAGACGTTTCATGATCCAAGAACTCCAAGAAATAAAAAAAAGTGGGGGGAAATGTTCCCACATAAGTATGTAGGTATGTCCATGTTTGAAGCTTAACTTTTGACAGGATAAACCGATTTTTATGAAATTTTGCCACACATAATCGCATATATGGAGCAATTTGTTAGTAAAATTTTGGGGTCAATATCTCTGGGGGCGGGTTAGATAATTTCTTTAAAATCAATTTTCTGAAAATTTTTTAACCCCATCTTATGTTAAGAATAGTATATTTGTATGCTTATCGAACCATTTAAAAAAAAAAGATTTCCCCCAAAATTCTTCCCTTCGCCAAAAAATTGAAAAAAGCTATATTTTTATTTATTGCAAAAACGAATTCTTTAAAATGTTTTCCTACGCATAGGAGTAATATATATATTTTGTAAAAAAAAAAAACAATACATTGGACCGTTATTCGTTGATGGGGATCCGATCAAAGTATAAAAATATCGATTTTTTTTTACATTTTTTTATATTATCATTTTCCCTATACAAGAATAAAGATTAAATAACCAATGCCAGGAAAGTATAACAATTTTTTTTCAGATTTTTTTTAAAGATTATATAAGATAGATATCCATTTTTAAAACTTGAAAACCGTTTGACATTATAAATTAAATCTTTTGAACATGGTTCGGCTGGTATATTTAATAAAATAATTAAAAGTAATTAATAAGTGATATATCCACTTTACTAGCAAATAAGTAAGTCCTCAAGATCTTTCAGTTTTTTAAACCATTATCAGGAATTAAAATATTATAATCAAGTCAAAAGTTAAAATAATTAAGTTATAAGTTAAAATACGTATATAGTCATGACTGTAAGCATGTTAACAGTATACTCAAATGAGTAGTTTTTTTTTCATAAAACTACGCACTCAATAAACGACTTTGAATCTTCTACTAATGATGAAAATCATTAGCAAATACTACGAAGACTATGGGACTTAGGATTCTTCCTTGGAACATTCCTTAAAAATTAAGGTATCTACTTCTTATTTAAAAAAAAAAAAATCTGTCATTTGTTACCAATCGTAAATATATATTAATTCTGAGTAACCAGTTCCTCTAATTTCGCAATTATTAATTTTTAGCCTTTATCAAGAAGTGCGGAGGGAGTACTTCTGAACTAACTGAGTTATAACAGTTAAATTAAATTGTTTGTTACGCTTTACTACAAGTAAAAATAAGTTGTCTTATTACAGAACAAGAGATGAAATTTGTAACGTATGAAAAATGGTAAACCTGATTCATATTACTGAACCCAGAATTGTATAAATAAAAGTAGTTATATATTTATTGTGCTCCGAATTATATATTTTATCTGTTTAAATAAAGGAATAAAAATAGATCTGAAATAAATAAGAAATAAGTACAAAAAATTCCTGGTAACCTAACATCAAGTGATCGGTGAGACTGTTGTGATCAACAGGTAGATGAAACGTTGAACACAAATAGATTATAATGACATAATTCTTTTAATATTTTTAATCAGAATTATTATCAGATTTTTATTTAGTTATTCTTTGATAGGACTAACGAAAAAAGAACTACCATTTTAAATTACTGGGAATTCCAGACCACAGCAAAATATTATTTTACTTTTTACTTCTATGTACGAAGTAAAGAAAGTATTGTGATCGGTTTTCAAATTTCAACGGAAATATCCATTTTGATGACCCCTGAATCCATTTTGACTTAGTTTCGGTGTGATGTCTGTATGTACGTATGTATCTCGCATAACTAAAAAACGATTAGCCGTAGGATGTTGAAATTTTGGATTTTGGACTGTTGTAACATCTAGTTGTGCACCTCCCCTTTTTATTGCAATCGACTTGACCAAAAATGGACCAAAATCCAAAAATCTGGATTTTGTACTTTTTCTTAACTGTAGTAATAAGCCCTCATTGAGAGCTTTGCAACGATATATCATAAGTGGACTTATTTTCATTGGTTCCAGAGTTATAGCCAAATAAAATTTTAATTAATGAAATATTTGGATTTTAAGGAAAACACATCGGTTCAAATTCGACTTCATTATCTTCTTTTTTTTAAATTTAAATATATTGATTTATTAGTAATTATTAACCTCTGATTGTAAACAAATTTTTTACATCTGTATGTATCTCGCATAACTAAAAATGATTAGCTGTAGAATGTGGAGATTTAGGATTTAGGACTTTTCAACATCTAGTTGTGCACCTCCCCTTTTGATTGCAATCTACTTGACCAAAAATTCCCAAAAACCCAAAAATTGGATTTTGGACTTTTACTCTCTTTGAGGGCTTTTCTACGATATATCATAAGTGGTACTTATTTTCATTGGTTCCAGAGTTATAGCTATAACTTAATGAAATATTTGGATCTTACAACTAGAAGGCACATCGGTTTGAATCCGATTTGATTACCTTGTTTTTAACTTTTGTTTTTTTAATTTAAATATATTGATTTATTAATAATTATTAACCCCTGATTATAAAAAAATGTGTATATGTAATTTCATAGGCGTAAAAAGAAGTCATGTGGCGTCCACGCCATTTTAAATATGTTTCCTCAGTCATTGATTTTAAAGAGCATAGACACATTTGCAAACAAATTTAAATAATTGTGAAAAAGAAGTATAAAAAAAGAATAATTTTAAAGTTTTGTCGTTTTTTATATAAACATGCAGTTTATAAGACAACATTTCTTTCAAATCGAATTTTGTTTTATCTCAGGGAATATATTTTTCATTTTTGCAGAGAATAGAGAAAATTATTTTATTGAAAAAATATACTTTAGAGCTCTCAGCGTTGACAGTTACTTCTTTGTTATATTTGAATATACAAGACTTATTAATTTTCACAGACGTTTGCCAGAAGCATAATTTCTTAGTGAACAGATTTTAATTGTAGCTCCATATTTTTAAAAATAAAAAAAATTGTGTCTAGAATGTTTTCTGAGATTAAAGGATTTAAAATTTATTTTAATAAATTAAGTAGGTAGCTTAAAGTTTGCCTGGGAAGTTGCTCGCTCACTCGTTAAAAGAAAAAAGCTTTCAGAGATTTTGTTTATTTATTAATAATAATTATAATAAAAGTATAATCAACTTTTCATTAAAAGCTAACTTACACACACACTCACACATACATATATATATATAATGTGTACGTTGCAATCTGTTCAGCTAGTGAACAATAAGCAACTCCCCTTCGACCCAATGGAATGAACGTGATGTGCATGACTTGTAAATGAATTTCAGTATTGTACAGACTCAGGCTGACCACTGAGTTGAGTTAATTACACCCCAACCACCAAGATACACCGATATCTACTGTCTGGTATTCAGATCCATATAAAAGCAGCTTTTACAAGGAATTAAACCTGAGAACCTTCGACTTTCTTCTTTTTGTTCTGACCACTACGGATCACGTTGACATAATTTTGACTTCTTTTTATTTTTCCAAAAGATCTTCATTCTTTTGCTCTGTTGTCGCTTTTCTTTCATCACTCTATTCAGAATTATATCCTTCTTTTTCTTTCTCTCTGGAAACTTAGATTCTCGAATCACTTTTCTAAATTTATTCGTGTCTGTACACACAACCTTAGAAATGTTTAATGATTTTGAATCTGTTTCTATATCTTTAAATCAGTTGGACTTAGGCTCAGTTTATGTAGACATTAAATATTTATTTTATCAATCTTTGGTTGTTCATTCTACATAAATGTCAAAAATATTTGTAATCTTTTCCGGATTAAGTCCCCTACTTTTTTTTTATATTTGTAAATTTCTTTCTTAATCTTCAATTTGTAAATTCCATCCTCATATTTTGGCCCATTAAGTTTTCTTAAAATTATTTTTCCTACTTTTGCTACTTCTTGTTCTGAAAAAAAAAACTGCAGACATTGCTTCCTTGCAGTGCTTCTGGTAGGAGTACAGTTTTATAATACCTCAATTTTGAGTTATATGACAGTAATTTCTAATTGTAAATATTCTTCATGAGATTATAGTCAGTTTCCATATGTCTTACTCTATAATTCGTCCCATTTTTTTCAGTTATATTTGGTAATATTAATTTGTCCAAATATTTAAATATTTGAACTCTACTTATTTATTTGTTCCCGGAAATTTTAAAGGTTTGAGTTCTGATTTGTTTGTAATTGGAAACCTCCCCTCTCTTTTTCTGTTTACCCTCTGGAGGGTAAACAGAAAAGGTATTACTTCAGAGTACCTATAGCTTCGTAAGGTATTACTTCAGAGTATGAATGAGAATATGTATGAATGTAAATAAAGTGTAGTTTTGTACAGTCTCAAGTCGACCATTTCTGAGATATGTGGTTAATCATTGTCATTCGAAAACCAGTTAGTTTTTCTATAAGAAATTTGAAGACTGATTTTTCTTGCATAGTCGCTTATTTTTTGAATTTTGATTTTAGCCTCTTCTATATAGCTTGTTAAAATTACATCTTCGGAAGCCAGAACGATTGTATTTATGAATTTAGTTTTAGTGTCTATTTTTATGTTTTCGTGTATGTTTAATTTCTTAAAATCTCTGTCCCGTTCTCTTATAACGTTTTTCAAGGGTACAAGGAGTTTCAAGGGCGGTTAAAATAATTAATTAAAAATTAATAATATGGTTATTATTATATGATTTTTTTTACATGATTTTTTTTTAATATATGCATAAAAATTTCTTTTTTTCGGTTTTGAAATATTGATTTACAAGTAGTATTATCAAAAAGATCGACAAGTTATGTTTCACGTAATTTATTTAATAAATTTAATTTTTTTACTTTTTGTAATAATTTAGGTTGATTAAATATTTCAGTAAATCGAAATATTAGAAATACTTTATAACATTAAATAAGGAAGGAAAATTATTATTCGTGTATATATTTTAAATAGGACGATAAGTTAGTATTATTTGAGTTATGCGTACTTTCATCTTCCTTTTTGCATAATGAAGAGTATGCTTGGTGAAACTAACTTTGCCAGGCTATATGTAAATATTTAATTCTCTTCATATTAAGTACTAGTATATTTTCATTTTATATATATATATATAACAGTTTCCCTGTGCATTTGCCAGTTTAATTTCTTTATCCTTTAACCGATCGAATGTAATTTAATACAGTAACATAACAGTATCCTTCCAACAACTTATCCAACTTTTAACAGGGATATTTTAGCTAGGGCAAATCTAGATTTCAACATATTTTTTCTGTTCAGTTTCTTGGGTTATTTCTTATAATCAAAGTCCTGCATAGAATTCTAATTTGACTGAAAAATAAAGTGAGAATAAGAATCGGATGTTAATTTATATTGTAATAGGGAATAATATGAGTAGTTGTATCGGCCATGTGAATCTAGCGCTACAAGGGCACTTTTTAGAACTTCTGTTTTCCTCCATCTCCACGTAATCTCGTAACTTGTTTTAATTTATTTTAAAAATATGTTTACAGTTTTTATCAATTTTTTGAGAGATCGTTGAAATTATTTTCAGTAGATTATACATGTATCTTGGTTTTTATTTACATTATTTTTTTTCTGTGTGTAGGGTGCTACATATAAAGCCTAGTATAGGAAGAGAATAGTGCATTGTCGTTCAGAATGAAACAGAAATCTACTGTGTAGTTGATTCCAAACAGAAAGTAATTCAATTACGCGTGTGTGTGTATATATATATATATATATATATATAGTATATATATATACTATATATATACTATATAATATAAATATAAATAAATAATATATATATAAATGAATAAATATATATATATATATATATTTATACTAGCCAGTCAGAGCCAAGGTCAACTCAGGCATTCCCCGGATTCTGCAGAGATCACAGATTCGAACCCAGAGCCGCAGAACTCGCTTTGCTAACCATTCTCGTCTGGCCAGAGGGCCCCACACCCTGGTTCCCCGCATTGTTCGTTGACCATTCATGGTTGTCAGAATAATATTGATAACTACTATTTAAGGTATTCAAACTTTATAAAAACGTGAAAAAACTAAATGACAAAACAGAACAGAATTATCTTTTTTTTCCTGTTTAGCCTCCGGGAATCACCGTCAGGTATTACTTCAGAAAATGAATGAGGATAATATGCATGAGTGTAAGTGAAGTATAGTCTTACAGTCTCAGGTCGACCATTTGTGAGATGTGTGGTTAATTGAAACCCAACCACCAAAGAACACCGGTATCCACGATCTAGCACTCAAATCTGTATAAAAGTAACTACCTTTACTAGGACTTGAACGCGGGAACTAATGACTTCGAAATTAGCTGATTTGCGAAGACGCGTTCACCACTAGACCAACCCGATGGGTTAAAACAGTATTATCTATAGTAACTAAAGTAACAGACCTTTGACGTGGGAAACTTTACAACTTAATTCAGTTGCCATGGTGACAGTAGAGATGTAATAATAAATTAAATGTGGTACCTTATTTTTAATGAATATCTTTAATTCACAATTTCTCCGCAATGTGAAGCTAGGGTCCCAATCTCTGGCTTAAACTCTTTCCTGGGATAACAGGAATGTATTGGTTCTCTCACTTGATGCTATAAATAAACAAACTTTCACATATATATATATATTTTTTTTTTTTTTTGAGTATTATTATTATTTAGACGTTACTTTTGATACCAAGAATCATTTACTACAATTTTTAGTAAGTGTTATTACTATTCTGCTACACTTCTTTTCCGTTAGGTAAAACTTCCGGTTCCTTATTGAGATTATTCATCTTCAAGGAGACTGAGATGGCTATAAGGAATGATAGAAGGCTATTAAATTTTTTTTAAAAAAAAAGGTTATTATTAGGGAATAAACTAAAATAAATGAATTTTTGATTTTATATAGATTAATTAAACAACCAGTTTAATCATGAAATTAATATAACACTTAAAAAATCTTACACTTTATTGGCGCTGGCGCTGGCATCCACAACAATCAGTTCGGCTTTTGGAAAGGTCGTTCTGCTCTGACGAGGCCATCGCTTATGCCGACGACCTCGCCGTACTAGTGAGTGGTAAGACAGAAGCGGAACTGGAAGTTCGAGGGAACGCAGCAATCGCCATGATAGACACGTAGATGGGCAAGCACGGACTGGCGCTGGTCCCGGACAAGTGTACTCATTCTGATAGGCAGGAGGCAAGTAGGACCTATTGAACTGAGATTTAACGATTATATCTGCAGTCTGCAAGGAAGATCAAATATCTGGGGGTAGTTATCGACCGTGCATGTAGATTCAGCGAACATGTACTGGTGAGTTGTGAAAAGGCTGAGAAGACGATGCAATCGCTCAATCGGCTTATGTCAAACCAGAGAGGGCCCAAATCGTCGATATGTAGATTAATAATGTTTGCCGTTACTTCCTCAATGCTGTATGCAGCCCCGATCTGGGGAATTGCTATCAGAATTAAACACCATCTGGGGAGACTCCAGAAGATTCACCGAAGGACGTTATTGGGTATTACATCGGCACACCGAAGCGGCTTGTGTTATGGCAGTGGTTCTCTCTATAGACCTCCAGATAGGGGAGAGCACAAACCGTTTGAACGGCATGGGAAAGGCAGAGGCTAGGTTGGCTATCTTGAATGATTGGAATGGAAGATGGAGAACTGGAAGTACTCTAAGATCGACGAAGCGGACAATCAGTGATTTGACGGCCGCAACAAACGGCACGGGGAGATAGGCTTCCACACAGAACAGGTAGTTACAGGCCATGGTAGCTTTGAATCCTGCCTATGCAGAGCGGGAAGGAGAGACTTTCCTGTATTGTACAGCAGAAGATACAGTGGAGCATACGAAATGTTCCATGGTACGAAATGGTGTGAACACCGACAGGGCAGGGACTGATAGATTGACGCCGAAATATCTCGTAGCTTACATACTTGAGTTCACCTGTGCACTGGAGGGCGGTTAAAGACTTCGCGTGTGCGGTTATACGAGCCAAGGTTTTGGAAGGAAACAAGGGGATTTTAGAGTAGAGCAGGGTGGACAGCCCGTCATGAGGGCCAACATGCTGAGGTGTGTCGGTTCCAATGATCGGCTGGGGACTCCAGTAGGTGTGGGGGAAAAAAGAAGACCCGGTATCGGTGAGGGGAAGTCGTTTATGGTGTACCCTCATTAGAGTTGGGCATAAAAAAAAGAAGTTAACATCCAACCGGCTAGCCGACCTGCCATGCCAGATATACTGCCGGTAGGTGGGAAGGCTCCTTTGAGTTCAAGGACACTCTCCTGGGACCGAGCTTTACTTAACTGTTGGTCCGGGAGTAAAGAAAAAAAACCCGCGTATTCGGTAAGTTCTCCCTCACGCTCTCTCTCTCTCTCTCTCTCTCTCGCTCTCTCTCTCTCTCTCTCTCTCTTATACACGGCTTATTATGAGAATACTCGTGAAATAAAAATGTAAATAAATATTTTTTTTATAATAAGTGTATTTCATTGTTAGTTAATATTACTTATTAATTAAGATTTTTATCTTTTGTGTATATTGCGTATACACTTATTTTGCACCATTATTAATTCATATAATACTGCGTAAGAAGCTTCGCTTCCGTCGAGTGTCCACGCACCGACGCACTCGTTTTTATTTATTAGAATTGTTTTTATTAAAATCTATAAAAATTCATATATGTATAAATACAATTATTGAAAGAATTTCATTAAAATAAATAATTTACCTCTCTTCTGATGAGTGTGTGGATTCTTTAGATGATTGTGAATTGTTATTACAAAAGTTATTTTAATTTTTTTTTTTTAAAGAGTAGCTCTGAATGTTTTATGGTAAGGTAAACCCATTTATTGATATTTATATTTTAACCCGATTATTAGTTTTTCTTTCATTTTACTGATCACGTTTCAGGAATTTTACAATTTTTTCAATTTTGTATTCTACTTTATATAAAGTCAGTAATAAAAATGGGCGGTGAACTATTTCATTCTGACTTCTATTATAAAGAGTTATGTATTACAAAACTATGTAGGTTTAATAATCAAATAAAAATTTCTATTGTTTAATTGAATTATCACCATACGTTTTAAGTTGTTATAGATCCTATGATTATTTCTTTCTTTTGTATAAATGCTTTTTATCATTGAATAAAGAACTTTTTTTACAATGAGTATGGAAACAAAGGTCGACTTATTTCATTGGGTTTTATGCAATATTACAATATTAAAAATTTACTAATTACTCATCACTATTTTTATACTGTTACTAATCAATTTATATTTATCATTCCATAAAATCTTACTGAATTTTTTTAATATTTTACTTAACAATTTATCTTCAAAATTTAAAAAAAAATTGAATTTTTTAAACAAAATTTTAAAATTTACGTAATATTTATACATACACAATATGGCGTATAACGAATTAGACTAAAAATAGATTTAATACAGTATGAAAAATAACTAAAAAAATTTTCACCAGTTCTGTGCAAGAAGATCGACTTTTCGTTAATTTAATTTGATTTTAATATTTTGATTTCTTTTTCTTTAATTCGTTTTAATATTGCTAATAGTAGATTACTCAAATAAAGAAACTCCAACGTTCCAACTTGTAGCATCATAACGAACCGCGCTTCTAACTTGCACCGCTCATATTTTTTCGACCTTAAACTGTCCGTAACTTAACGACTCAACCAATCTTCACAAAAAGTTTACATGCACAACTAAAGATATACTGCTAGAGCTTATTTAAATTTCAATGAAATTGATTGATTAGTTTTGGAGATTTTTGAACCACAATTTTGTATACATAGGCTTATTTATCGTGTAAAAAATATACAACTTTAAAAATATAAATATCTACAACACATATATATATTTTGCACACACACACACACACACATATATATATATATATATAAATATATATATATATATATATATATATATATATATATATATTTATATAAAAGCAAACTTCAATTTAAATGAATGGTATTTTCGGACTCCTTATACCTCAAAATGTAAAGAAGATTCATTTTCACCCCTCTTTTCTACTACGTGACCCAAAGTAATACAGTATTTTCTTCGAAAAATAGGTTAAAAAATGTTATCTTTAGATAATATTTTTCATTTTTACGATTAGATAACGTATAAATTCAAGCAAATTTGGCTAATGAAAAATGAAATTATAAAGAATAAATAAAACCATCGAACGGGAATCTATATCAGGGGAAGTTTCATTCAGAAAGAAAAAATATCTAGTTGAAAATTATCAGAAGGGGTACGCTCAAATTAAGATAAGAGACCCAGTCGTAAGAGAACTAACTCTATGATATTTATCTTCCTGCTCATGACGGTAGATATCTGTTTTCCGTCATATTTTCTTGTTGTCTGAAGCCATACAGGCTAATTATAAATTTATCACTAATCTGTAACCAAATATTCACATCATTAATGTAGAAAGGGGGTAAAGAAATATATCTAGTAAGGACATCTTCATTATTTCAAATTAAAATTCGATACTTAATGGTTATTATAATTACCTCCAGATCTCTTTCTGATTATATGCTTACCTAGATCTTAAGATCTCTAGAACAAAATCAATTTCAAGTTGTTTCTGTCGATTGTTTCCGCATGCGTTCTCCTATTATTGTATTTAAATGCAGTTTTCTTTTAAAACTCTTCATCTTTGAGCTAACACAAATAGCATGGTTGGTATCATTTGCAATTACCACATAACCTAATATGAGACACAATTTAGTCGAACATTATTTTACTAAATAACAATAAAAACGAACGCCTTGCAAATTAGAATTTGAGTAAAATGAATTTCCGTTGTCTTTGTAATTCGTTATTAAACTAAATATTATATTAACATGCTATACTCACTAAAACGTTCTGGTGTTTTTCAACAATTTAAGAGACATGGGTGAATGCATAGCAAAGCTCTTTCTATTCACTAAGTACATCATTACTCTTATGGAAAGTCATTCTGTATCCTATCCCTTGTACTGAACGTTCTTTACAAGAATCATACCCGTAAAATATATCTGTTAAATTTAGTTTAAGACAAATAATGTATAATTTTCTTTCTTGAAACAATAAATAACATATATTTCACCATTAAATTGGTGGTAAAATATTAATATTTACAAAACAGCTAATTCAATATTTAGGAGGAATTTAAAGATATTTTAAAGTGTAAAATTATTTTTTTTAAAAATGGAATGCTGAAACACATTAAATACGAGTAATTGATGATTAGTATACTCGGATTTTATCATAATCACTTAACTTTTGGCGGATCGGAGATATTTTTTTGCGTAAGGTATTAGATAAATAAACAATATTTATGTCGGCTATTTAGAACAATGTAACAAAAGTGAAAGGAGGCAAAAACTGACCTTTAATTTAATAGAAATGTCAAGTTCTATGTAAAATATTATGCAAATATTATTATTATTATACTTATGAGTATACTGAAAAAAATATTTTTACTTCAATCCATAGTGCATAATTCAATAATATTTTTACATAAAAAAAATATATTTATAAACCGAAAAAAAACCGGACTAATTTATATGCTTCGGGAAATAATTAAAAATATTTATAAATATATGTAATTTGGAGCAAAACTCAGAATGTGGTTTTTATTTTTGTTTTTCAACTGTAATTACATTATTCGAGATAAAAATCCTGTTTAGCTTTTTTATCTTCATTTTTTGCATATGAAAAAACTTTTGTTTTGAAAAATAAAAATAAAAAAGCTGACAACAGAGTTGTAATACTTTCCTGGCATTGGTTATTTATACTTATATAGTGGTAAAGTAAAAATACCTGAAAAAAATTTAAAAAAATTAATAGTTTTTTTTATATTTTCAGCTTCCCTACCCTCAAATAACCTCCCTACAAAATCGTTGATTTGTCGACGTTTATTATGTTAATTGAAAAAAACTAAAAATAAATTCTACTGAAAAATGTACAACCAATAAAAGATTTCCTATGATATATTTTTTTATTGGGATTGAGGTTAATGATTTATGATGAATTTTATTGTAATATTATTGTTAAAAGTAAACAAAAAACGTTTTAAAAGATTCAAAAAAATCTTTTTTTTTAACTCTGATCGGCTCCAGTACACATAATATTGTCCCCAATGTATTATTTTTTTTTTGGTTGTTTGCACTACTATGCTTAAGAAGACATAAACAAAATTTAGTTAAAAAATATTCAATAAATAAAAAAAATAACTTTTATTATTTTTGATTAAGGAGGAGAATTTGGTAGCTTTGTTTTTAAATAGTAATATACGCTTGTACGCAAGTACTGAGCTTATATTAAATGGAATTTATACTACAAATTTTTGAAAAAATTGACCCCAAAGAATCCATTCCTCTCAAGATATTGACTTCAAATTGTTACCAACAAATTACTTCATGTATGGGCAAAGTTTTATCAAAATCGGTTATACCAGTCAAAATGTATTAAGGGTCAAACAGCCAATAGATTTACACACTACAAACATTACCGCCCCACCAGCCTATTTTTTTTTTGTGTTTTGCTGCCCCTGAGTCATGAAAGTCAAGAAATGCAAAAAACTATACCCAATTTTGACTGGTTACTATACTTTCCTTCTTGCAACATAGCTCTAAACCTTTGAAAGTAAAATTATTTTATTTTATTTACATCTCGTAGTTGCTTTTTTTTTTCTAAAACGTTATTATAGGTAAAAATAAACAATTTTTTGTTGTTGAAAATTAACAGTGTTAAGGGAATTAAATGAAACAGGATCATATGACCTTGTTTTATACATATACTCGTATTTAAATATATCGACGACAAAATGACATAAATTATCCTCATTAAAAAAGATTAATAAATGAAAAAAATAATTTATCCGTTTTTCAAAAGATTATTACTTTCTCCTATTTTCTTATAATTATTTGCTTTCATTTATTTATAATACATTAATTGAAGAGTTATATATATATAGATATATATATTTTTTTTACTTTCTTATCCAAATATGTATGATATCGTATATAATTAATTAATATCAACTTTTTCTTCCTGTAAATTTATAGAAAATTTAAAATATATTATTTTAATAGTACGTCTGTAAAATATATTGATGCGTTTTTTCTGTTCTAAAAGGATATTGAAAGACTAGCAAACGTAAAACTGTCTTATAAATAAAATTTATTACCTAAAAGAAGTATAAAAAAATGAGTAATAAAAATAATAATTATAAAAACAACACTAATAATAAAATTACAATACGTATATATATATATATTCGTAACATAAAAAATAGTAATTCAAATAAAAAGTCAAGGTGTGTTTAATGACAGTTAAAATTATAAATACCAGAATACAGTCTAATTTTTTGACAACGTTATAATGACTGATCGATACTAATTGTCTCAACACGCAGATAACAATAGAATAGTCATACAATTCAATTTTTACAAATATTATTATTTTTAACTGTTTACATTAGAACTACCCTCTACTTTATGAATGAATATAATAATGTTATTTTCACTACTATTTACCGTTTCCTCACCGAACAACTTCTTATATTCATCCACTGTCTACGCTGGAACACTCGTGATGTACTCTTTACACGTTTACTAATATCGCTGTTATCACGACTGCGTTGAACATGGCCTGGCAAAACTACTGACTCTGTCCACCGGACCCCAGCAGCTCCTTTTTTTTTATATCGCTACAACCCCGGGCCGGACATCCAATTAAGTATTCTCGGCCTGGGGGCGTGTCCTTTAACTCAAAGGGGGACCCCCCCATCTACCGGATAAAATCCGGCACGGCAGGTCAGCTCCTCCCGGTTGGATCTTCTATCCCCAGTGGACGGTAACCAGGCCCCAATATGTCGTTCCCAGCCCGCCCGCCAGAGACCGGGTCTCGGTCATTAGCATTTTCCTGCCTCTAACCATGGGAAGGGGAAGAACGAGGCCCGGCCATGCCGTTCCCAGCACCCCCCACCCGATCATTGTATGCCGCACACCTAAGCATGCAACCACTCACGGACGGGGTTGTCCACCCTTCCCTACACTGACTTCATCTAGAACCCTCTTCTCCACCCCTATGCTACCCTGGCGGTGAGGACTTCGGTCCCGAAGGTTTCAAACTTCCTCCAGTTGGCCTCCAACCCTAAAACAAATGACAAAAGAGTCTCTACCTGACGCCCATTAATACCCGCCGTTCTTCTCCGATTCTGCCATTCATTACACTCAAATATTGTTCTGTTCTGCGGCATCCTCCCCGTCATAATACATGCAACGGGGAGAGGACTTTCTCTGGAATTTGTACAGGTAACTTTTAAAAGCACCGTGCTCCGTAAAACATTGAGTCACGTAATGTAGTGACATCTGGCCAGTAGAAGATTCGTCCCTTTATTGTTGATGCGTAATAATTTTTATCGTCCGCGCTCTTATGTTTTTTTATAAATTCTTATTCCGGTCCGGTAATAATTTTGGTTGAAAAGAAGCTTTGGTGGTGCGTTTGTTGTCTGTATTAGAAAGAAAAAATTGTTAAATGAATCCGTTATTCTTAGAAAAACTCTGTCTTAGTTCCTCCTGGACCTTTTTTTCATTATTTTCTCTTTCTTCTTATTGGAAGAAATCCGTTACCCTGGTCCGGGATACTGATCCTGCTACAATATATATTTTTATATTAACGAAATTGGAGTTATTTTCTCAAAATTTAGCCTATTGTATGAAATCTAAGGGTGAAACTCAAGAAACAGAATTTTCAAATTAAGATATATGTTTTAAATATTTTATTTGTAAAAATTACAGGTAAAATAGTTTGAATGAACGGTGGGCAATTATAAAAAGTCTTATTCAAGCAAGGCTTGTGAAAAATTGTATATCATGTTGAGTTTTTGAAAAATAAATTTGAGTTCAGTTCACATGGTCATTTAACTCACAATATTCTATTTGCAATGTAACTTCTCACTTTCATTTCAAAAATGTATACGCATTTTATGAATCAGAAGTAAAAAAATTGTTATAAATTTTATTACCGTAATTTTCTTTGGGTTCTTCTTAAAATGTTAAAATATTGCAGCCCAATATTTTATTCTTTTTATTAAAACGATCTACGTGAACTTTTGAATGAAAGTTGCATAATGATACCACTGGAAAGAATAACAGTGATAGGCTAAATTCAGAAGCAACTGTTAATATTTTTGAATATTTCGAGAAATGATAGTTGTACTATCAACCAAACTTTTGACTTTATATCTTTCATTACCTTAATTTATTAAATTTATTGCTGGTGTTGTTGAAGTATTTTTTTACCCAAAATTAATTTTTAATTTATTTCAAAGAACATATTTTAGTTATATTACAGTAGTTTTTGTGCATTCATACGTTTTTAAGTAGTTTTTCATATGCTTTCTATTTTCATTTGTGAATGCAATATTTTTTTAAAAATACAAATTTTAAGTAATACGTAATAATTTTAAATCATTGGTTCATGAATAATATATAGTATTACCTAATACTATATATATTATTAAGATAATAGATAGTATTATATATAGTAATATAGTATTAATATATAGTTAATAATATATAGTAATATATACTATATATTACTCACTAACTTAATATATTATTAACATAATAAATTAAGTTTTTCTACTAAATTTATTATGTATTTTGTTCTTACGTTCTGAAATTACTTTAAAGTTGATTGGTTTGTTTGACAATATTCCGGAAGTCTCAAGGATATGTGCTGCATCTTAATTTTCAACGTAGACTCGACGACAGGTACATCCGGTTTTCATGTAGTAACAGTAGCTTGGTTGCTAAGCCAGGAAGTAATGTTGAATTAAGAGTCCCACAGTGTCATCTACAAGTCAATATAGAGAAAAAGACGTTTTTTTTTATTTATTTATGTATTATTCCATTGATTGGATTTACGGCATTTCATTTAAAATTTTTATTTAATTAAATGTTTTTATTTCATTTACTGTTTTGTTAAATATTTTTATATTTTAAATTTCTAAACACAAATTTTATTGAAGTGGTTTAAAATTTTATTTTAAATTATAACACTATCATCTATTCTATTGTTTTTGTTCATCATATTTAAAATAATTCCGACTAGAAAATCGTTTAATGCAATGGTCAAAAATTTTCCGAGTCGTGGCGCCCTTTCTCAATTAAAATTTTTCCATGGCGTCCTATCCTAAGTAAAAGTATGACTACTCGTAAGTAAGAGATAAAAATAAATAAAACTCGTGTACCTTCATTATTTTTTTACTTTATTAACAAATTAATAATTATAAATGTCTTGGTTCAATTAATTATGAAGCTCTTACAATATTTCGTGGCGCCCCTGTGAAGAGGCCGCTGATCCTCGTTGCGCCCGAATAATTCACCGAATTATAATTTTCTCATAAATGTATATAGGTGCATTTTTTTGATACTTTTATGTATATATCTCTATTTTTTATTTTTCATTCTATTAAAAGAGACGAGAATTAAAATTTAAATTCCTAAGAAAATTGTACAATAACTATTATTATTTTTAGTTACGGAGTGTTAAAACAAATTTCCATATCTTAAATTCTTTATGGTAGGTTGTAGTACTCGGTAATGATTTGGAACCGTTATATTACTAACTGCTATTAACCATTTTTAGGAATCGTTCATATCTTTATCTTGTCTGTTCACTGATATCCTACCACTACAACACAACCTTTTAAATGTCTTTTTAGTTCTTAAAGGAAAACAATATTTTTTAACAAAAATTGATTAAAGAAGATTAAAAAAATGTTCGTAAATTTATGAAATGTAATTATAATATTTAATTTTGTTCATAATATTTGTAGGAATTTTACACTTAAACGTTAATTTTCCGTATACTTAAAATTTTCGTAGTAGCCTAATTGATAATATATTTCTCCTTACTATTAATAATGTATCAATTCTATTAATTATTTTACTGAATTGAATCAACAACTTATTAATTTTAATTTATTTCCAGCTTTAATTCCGGGGTACAGCATGCAACTCTTGTATTGACATACTTAAACACTACCAGACAAAAACATTGCAAAAAATGCTTAACATACTGTTGTATATAAGCAATAACCTCATATATAATGATCTTAGGTTGCAAACCGTTCGGCAGGAAATCTCTCTAGTCGGGCTATTATATCAAAATCGATTGGATCGACATCCGAATTATTTGGCGTTCAATTTATTGGAAACACTATCAGTGATTTTTCAAGACTGCTAAAGAACAGTATTTTTAGTTTGTGTTATCGTTTCAATTAGATGACTTTATGGCCTGGCTGTACGGAGGGTCGGATACAACTGAATGGCTTTCTTTGATTTAAAGTTTATAAATTTAAAAAAATCGTAAATTTATTATTTTAATGTCTTTTTAATTTTACTCATTTATTATTTTTTTAATTTTATTATATAGAATATTATTTTTCATTAAAATACAGTATCCTTACAAGAAAACTCTGCCTTTGTAGAAAACAGGTGATATCAAGTCTCCCGGTTTCTCTCAAAACTTGTAACATTTCTGCATGCCTGCCCGGAAACCTATTCAGAAGTCGGGTGGGAAGGAGTCCCAGTTTACATCCACCTTACAGTTCCGATCTCATACATCCGGTTTTTTTTTTTTGTTTGGAACTGTCAAAGAGTTTTCTCGTGGCATCGATTTCGGCAACAGTCAGCGGGCCAATAATGTGATACAAGAATGACGCAGACGCAAGTATTTCTTTACTTGTGAAAAAAAGAAAGCTCAACGAATGATTGGAGAAGTCCCTAAATATAACAGGGGATTATGTAGAAAAATTAGCGTTAGTTTCATCATCATTGAATAAATAATTTTTTCTTAAGTCATTTGTCTAATTATTGAATGATTCCCGTATATTATTTTTTTTCTTAAGTATTCCAGTATTCCGGAGAAACTGAGGTCGTGATCTATGCTGACGACGTAATTCTGCTGGTTTCTGGAGCCAAAAATAGGGACGTTGAGGAAGTGGGTAATGCTGCCATAAGGGTTGTCAGCCGTTGGCTGAATGATTCCTGACTAAGGCTGGCACCCGAGAAGACTTCAGTCCTGGTCATGGTAGGGAGGTTAAGAGAAATACCCTACAGGTGGAGGAGTTGGGAAAGACCAAACAATTGAGAGTGTGGCTGCAGGGCATTATGAGTTTCAACGAGCTTATCCAGGATGTTGTAAAGAAAGCGGAGAGGTTTGCAGTGTCCATGGGCAGGATAATATCTAGGTCTGGGACTTTCATGAACCTCTACGAGGTGGTTGATCATGTCATTGACCGCGTAAATCGTGCTGTGTGCTGCGCCCGCTGTCTTAAATTCACTGATGTAAATGTCTACCGAGGCATTTACATCGGTGGCATTCCAACGAGGTCTGGCTTATCACTATGAAATGTAAAAGTTAGAGGGTCAAAAGACGTGTGAACAGCCTCATTCAAGAGGGGTGGAATGCTTCGGCATTCCACCTTCGATGAATGATTGAGGACTCCAGGGGAGATTAGGGGGATTAGGAGATTAGTCGTGTTGTGGTGGGGGGGGGGGGGCTCCGATTCTCCTAACTAGAGGTGGCATGAAGAAAAAGGACCGAGTCCCGACTTCTCAGGCGGTGCTGCTGGGAACTGCATGGCTGCCTGAATGGCTAGAGGCAAGACACCTCCCGAGTCTGCGTAATCTTTCAATGTGGATCCGGCCTTTGAAGGGGGGGGGGGGAGTATTCCAGCATCTTAAAAATGGAATCTCTAGGCTACGGAAAGGAAGTTGCTGACAGAAAACCCTGGTCCTCCAGGTTCGGAATTGGGTGTAGGGTTAACAACCCGACCCTGTAAAAAAATGGCTGTTGTGAAACTAAAGTGGAGGTCAAGGTTCATTTCATTTTTTTGTGTTTTAATTAAACCTAATAACTTATAGAATTATAACGTAATGATTTTATTAAAGATTATTAAACTTCAACAAATTTGTGCCTTTCCTCATTTTGTCTTTTATATATTCATAGAAAAAAAAACAACTTATAAACAAATTGTTTAGATTGTAACATTAAAATATTAAAATTTAATAAAAATTATTATAATTAGACACTGTATTTAGCTTCTCTAAAATTATAAATATAATTAAAAACATATTAAACGATGATATTTTTCAATAGTAGAATGAAAAATTACTCGAAAAAATTAAAAATGTATTTATTTATTCTCTTCGATAATTACAGATTGGTACCTAAATATAGTTAAAAAATCATTATATTATTTTATAATGAGCAATGAATGTTATTAGCATGTGAATAAGCCAGGTCTGAATGGATTCGAATCTAGAACCTTCCAGATGTAAAGCAGAGATGAGACCACTTCACTGTTTTTTATGTTTACCTTCCTACTTCTGCGATTAATGATTTAAAATATTTCTATATAAATATCAAATAAGTTTGAAAATTTGATATCTTAAAATATCAATATAGAGCAAGTATATTTCCTGTTTCATTTATAAAATGAAATCTCATGTTACACTGATATAATTTTTCTTATTTATGAACTTCGAAATTATAAATAATTCTTATTTTTAAGTTTTTATTTAATTATTTTATTTCATATATTTCTTTTTCATAAGATAAAATATGCGATTTTGAACAATCTTCTCCTTCCAGATATTCGCCTACTCAGTATCTTTCAAACTACTTATATTAAAAAAAATAATAAACTGTAGTTAAGTTTTCGTATGGATAAAAGCCCCAATGCGAAATTTTATAGTTTTATCTGTATAAATAAAAGACAATCTTCGTTAAGTGTGTGCCCTAATAACTCAAAAATTACTTAACAAATTTCGCTGAAAATTTCACAATTAATTATTATTTGTCCTGGGAGAGTTCACGTGCTATTAATTCCGTATATTTTTAGCTTGGCTTGAGATGTTTGTTATGAATAGGAATCAGCAAAACATCGTATATCCTACAGCATTGCAATAATTTTGATTTATTTAGCTGAAACCCAATTAAAATTGTACATTTTATTATTTTCGTAGTATAATTTGTCAAATATAATAAAAAATTTATTTAATTCATATACTCAAATGTAGCAATAGCGAAGCATTGCCGGGTCCACTACTATTTAAATATTTCTGAAATGTGATGCTTAATACGAGATCATATTAATAAATTTATTTAAATTTAAAAACATGTGTTTTAATCCAAGATTTTATTATTTTTTGATCGATGTTCAGAAATACCACAGTCAGAAAGGGAAATTTTTTGCATCATTAATACTACTTTCTCTCTGATTTATAATAAAGCTCAGAACAGTTAAATGTATGGAAAAAAAATTAAATGGAAAATAGTTGGCTTTATTTTTTTTTTTTACATTTTTTGTGTTTATTTTAAACTATTGTTTATCGAAAAAACTAGTATTCAGAATGTATGTCTTACATTAAATTCACTTAAAGTGATAGATTATGGAACATGACACATGTAGTCATGTAGACACATGACACACTAGGAAATCGAGTTTGATAGACAAGTATATATATATATATACACATACAATTTAACACAGAATGTTGTTGTCATTGTTTCCATATTGTTATTTTTATCTAAGACTTTAAAAGAAAAAAGTTTTTTCTTTCTATACTTTAGCAAAACAAAAGGAACTACATTGCTTTTTGTTGTATTATAGTGTTTTTTTTTTTTTTTTAGTGATAAAATTTTTAGAATAAACATTTACAAGCTTTCTCCTGAATCATTACTAAACTACCTATGTTTTTTTTATCGCATGGTCTTTTTGTATAATTTATGTCATCCTTTATTTATCATATACCACACCCATTTATTTTATTTCTTTTTTTGTTAAACTGTTTTGAAGGATATAATTTATTTATTTTTGTTCATTTTCGGTGAGTTTGTGTTTTATTTTAATGTAAGTAGCATTTTATCATTCAGAGTACATTAGATGGTTAAAAGAGAATAATAAATGAATAGAGGGAGTACTCTTCAAATTGATCAAAAAGATTTAAATATTTTTTATTAGAATGGATATAAATAATATTTTCTATAAAAAAAGAAGAAATCTGTGATATTTTAGAGGAGATTATGCATTAGAGTTTTTTTTTTTTTTTTTTACAATTAAAGGAAATATTCTTTTTTTATTATTTTACCATTATTTTATTCGTAATAATTCATAGACTAATGTTCATATAAATTCACCCGAATAGATTGTATAAGTTTTTTTATCCCGTTAAAAACCTTATAATAATAATTCCTTTTAATGTTTCATTATATTTCTATATATATTTAATTGCTTCATAAATATATTTATATTTTTTTATTGTACGAATTTAAAACCATCACAAAAAAATTCCAGATTTTGATGTATTACAAAATATGAATTCGTTATCTGTTCAAATATGCTAATAAATAATTATAGAAGATTTAAAATATTCATTAAGATTTAATAAAATAAGATCTTACCGCATGGCACCTCCCCGAATCTTTAATATATTTTTTTTTCCTGAATTTTTTACGGGCATCGACTGCTAGGGTCATTAGCCCTCGTCACATTCTTTAAAAGAAATTAGTATCACCATCAGGATCGTCATATGTAACGGTGTAAAGGGCCCTTACATTTTATTTAAAAGCACAACCAACATAAAAAACATTAAGATACAACAACAACAAGACAAAACAACACTTACGGGTTGTAAAGGGCCCCGATATTAAAATTTGAGATAAGGTTCTCAAAAAGAGCATGAAATTAAAAATACAACTTATCAATACCATTTCTTTCTTCTACCTGTCTCGTTTATAGTTTGTTTAAGCACCCTCGGGGCGACAAGAACCGACGTGAAGCAGTATATTAGTCGCGCAAGGATGCCGTGGCAGTTGACTCCTTATAAACAGGCTACAGGCATCCATTGCGCTTACCCATAGCCTCGCGCCCACAGTTTACCCTTGAGGGTCCCCCATGCTATCATTGGACACACCCCGACTCACTGCTCTTGAATGCAGACGAGCCAAGATGGCCTAGGCAAGAGGGCTACCTCCCGTCACTACACGTGCCACGCTTCGAGACTCCCATATACATAAAGAATTCCACTTAGATATTCTTTAACACAGCTTTAAAAATTGTTCAACTTTTACAGACTTCTAAGAAGTCCACTGCCGTGTAAAAATGCAACTATCTTTTCTTCATTTCCATTATCCAGATCAGCAGTAATGTCACTTCATAGACAGAACCTCTTTCTGAGGTCCTCATATATTGTACACTCTTCTATTAGATGCTTAATTGTGTTTTTTTGCAAACACCGGTCTCTCATCGCCGGTTAACAAATATGAATTTGTTAATCGCGTGAGACCGATTCTAAGTCTGGTCACAGCTACTTGTTCTCGGCGAGTCAACTTCACGTCGCTTTTCCATTTATATGGAGAAGATTTTACTGAGTTTAATTTTGTATTTAACTCCTCCATTCAGTATTTCACTTGTTTTTTACTACGTTAGTTAGACAATTTTTAACATCTCCCACTCTTACAGGAAATGCATCCAAATCATCGCAGACTATTGCCTTTCTGGCAGCTTCGTCTGCGCTCTCAGTACCTGTAATACCAGCATGCCCCGGAGTCCATACAAATACGCATCGCTGTCCTCGTTGTTTTAGAACGTATAAAATGGACAGGATGTTTGCAATTAGGACATCCTTAATGTTCTTGTTCCGAATTGCGACAAGTGCACTTAAAGAATCGGAACATATTAACACTCTCTCTTCGCAATAGTGTTCAGTGTAGCGAAGAGCTTGTTGAATTGCAGTGAGTTCTGCCGTGTAGACACTGGCCACATCTGGCAGTTTCCAAAAGTGGGCTTCTTCATTTACATATATTGAGCATCCAACACTATGTTCGGTTTTAGAACCGTCAGTATAAATTCTAATATGTTTTTCGTAGCTACTGACGGTTGCCAAAAATTCCTGCTGGATGATCACTGCTGGTTTCTTTTTTATTTCTCCTTCAGAGAGATCCAAACTTATATTTACCGCTGGCAAGAGCCATGGCGGTATTTCTCTAGTAGAAATTGCCAATGTATCTGGAATGGCAATTTCATATTTATTTCTTAATTCGTGGTACCTAATTCCGGCTGGTCTGGAATAGGTAGCACGACGTTCGTATAAATGAAATATAATGAAATTTTTACGTAAAAAGTTTGTTATTTATATGGGCAGGAAAAGCCCATACGTTTGCTGCAATCTTAGTAAACGGATCTCTCTTCTATAATGTAGTGGCATTATTCCGGCTTCGAACATTAGACTAGTCGCCGGACTTGTGCGAAAAGCGCCTGTCGCATATCTTATTCCGCTATTATGAATAACGTCTAACTTTCTTAGATGCGACTTCCTAGCGGATGAATACATCTGCAGTCTAGTTTTGATTGAACCAATGCCTTATACAATCTCAATAATATCTCTTTATCTGAGCCCCAATTAATGTTCGATAAACATTTGACAATGTTTAGGGCTTTTTTGCATCTAACACTCGAAGTCCTGTATGTGTAATCCCCACGTACGGGATTTATCCAATACTAGTCCTAAAAATCTCACATTATCCTTATATTGTATTGGATTATCGATCGTCAACGTAGGACTTTGATGAGGAATTCTCTTCCTACAGAAGTGTACACAGCACGTTTTTTCTGGTGAAAATTGGAATCCATTATTCCTTGCAACTTCATTTAGAGCGTTAATCGCTCGTTGCAATTTGTATTTCACCATAGCAGTCTTGTTACTGGCATACACAATTGCTAAATCATCAACATAGACGCTTTTGCTGATTTCTACTGGAATGGCTAATATCGATTTATTAATGGTGATCATAAACAAGGTACCGCTCAACGGCGAACCTTGTGGTATGCCATTTTCCAAGATTTTTGTAGATGAATATTCATTGTTGACACGAATTTGGAAAGTTCGGTCATTCATATAGTTCCTCAATAAGATTGGCAGCTTGCCACGAATGCCCCATTCATGTATCTGGAGCATTATACCATGACGCCAAGTCATATCGAAAGCCTTCTGAAGATCAAAGAAGACTCCGACACAATGTTTCTTTGTAATAAAGCTTTTATATATAATGCTCTCTAAGTTGATCATTTGATCGGTGGTAGAATGGTATTGTCGAAAACCTGCTTGATATGGTGATATCAGGTTTTCTTTTTCCAAAACCCAAACGAGTCGATTATTAATGATTTTTTCGAGTATTTTTCCCATAGTGCACGTCAAGGGAATTTAGATTGTGATGTTGAAATTATTCATGCCGACGATCTGAAAATGTGTTAGTAGTAAATTTGTAACCAAGATTAGAATCGTTATTAAAAAATATATATAAAATTGAAATATATCTACTGCTAAATATTTGATTTTCTTACCTAAAACGTACCTATTCAGTTTACGGTTGTTAAAAAATAAAAGTGATTATTTCAATATCTGTTTAGCCTACTTAAATATTTTCAAACAGTGAGTTATGTATTCGTACATCAATTTAATGTGTATTCATGCGTAAATATTATTTTCTAGTTTAAATTTACTGCCAGCATAGCTATTTGATCTACTTACATGCAGATAATATTATCAGGAATAACATAGGGGTTCACGTTTAAGTGCATGCATGCATGTGTATGTGTGGTGTGTTGTAGCGGGTGTTAAATAATACATTTTTTAATTTAAGTTGTCTGTGTGTGTATATATATATATATATATATATTATTTTTGAGTATGTTTGTGTATGTATATTTGTGTGTAAATTTAAATATTAAGAATAAATAACTAAAGAAAATATCTTATAATTTGCATAATTATATTGGTTTAAGCATATATATTTATACTTAGTATATAAGTTATCAGTAAATTCAATTTAATAACTTTTTATTAAATATAACCGAATGCAGAAATTAAATATTCATTGGATACAGCAATAGATCTATCGAAAAAAATGAACTTTCTGAAACAATATTCTTTTCATTTCTGTATTACTGAATACCGAATGTTTGTAGAAAGATAGTACTTAGCCATCGATTTGCCAACTCTGTTGCTGATATCTATAATTCGATTTAGATAATAGTTTTTGATCTTTTTATTTTGACGGTTTAACGTAGAAGAATAATTAAAAATCTTTTTTAACTATTTTATTTTCACAAAATTTTTCTTTCCTGGCATCCTAGTCTAGGGATATGCTGCAAGAAGGAAAGAAACAAAAAAATCAGTCAAAAATGGGGTACAGATTTTTTTTTTATTTCTCGGCATTTCATGACCCAGAAATTCCGAAAAAAAAATAGAAGTAATATTCGTACGTATGTACGTGTGTTGGCGTATTTGAAGCTCAATAATTTTTCTTTGAATAAACCGATTTTGATGAAATTTGGCACACAGCCTCATGTGTATGGGATTATTTTTTGGTAAAATTTTGGGGTTAATATAGGAGTGTAGGGATATTATTTTTAGGTCGTGGTAGTTTCTTTCTGGTCCATTTTATCAAAATTTTATAACATAACCTCACTTAATATTAAGTCCATTACATGTGTACGTGCGTATCTTATCACTTTATAAAAAATTTTCCTCCAAAATTTCCCCGTTTCCAAAAATTATTTATTTCATATCATTTAACCGAATTAAATATTTTTTCTAATCCTAATAGCAAATACCCAAAAAAAAATTGGTGCAAGATTGGGGTAGTGGAGCCGATCAAAGTTTGAAATATCGATTTTTTGAATTTTCTAAAACTTTTTCTAATTTATTAAAAATTTAATAAAAATATTACACTTTACTCATTCCCCTTAAAAAAAGAAATAACTAAAGTAACCTTTTAATGGTTATACATTTTTCATTGTTTTTAGTTTCTTCCATTCAACATAGTAAACATAGACAAATCAAAAAATTTTCTTGGGAGGTGATTTTGTGGGTTGGAGAGCAGAAAAAATAATATCGAGTTTTTGAATTTTCACATTTTCTTCATTTATCATTATTTTTCTTCAGACGTTTCACAAAGTTCTTCCGGAACTACATAACTTATTCTACTCTTAAAAATAACCGAAAAAGTTCACATAAACATATGTTTTAAATTGTCTCGTTTGCGAGTTACAGCTAGCGAAAAATTTCGTTCCGATTTCAGCTATCCTAGTGAAATAAGGTCGTACTCAAATTAATAAATAATTAATTAGTTTAATTTATTAATTAAATAATTAACTTACTAATTAATTAATATGAAATTTTTAGGACGTTATTAAGGATCGGAATTAGTGATTCCTTATGGTTTTTGACTGGAAAATCGAAAAAAAATAGGTCTTAGAACCGTATTTGAAGCAGGTTTTTAGATTGAAAGAAAACCAATAAATTGGCGTTAAAAACTTATTTTTTTGTGTTTGATATACAATAACTTAAAATGAGTAATAATCATATAATACTTTTAAACAAAAGTTGTAGAGAATTTAATTTTGAACAAAATGTTGTAAGATAAGTTGAATAAAACGAAGAAAATTTAGAAAGATTAGAATTTTATTTAAAAAGAGTAGCTTACTACAATTGCCAGAAAAGTAATTATTTTATGTAAACTAAAACCAAATTCTTTTTTGGTGATGTAAAAAATTCATATAAACAAAATTTACTATTAAAAAATTTTAAAAAGTCGAAATTACACTTGTAAAATAAAAATTACTTAGATAAATTTTTTTTTACTAATGATAGAAATTCAATATATATTTGAAAAATTATCATTTCACATTTGGCAATAAAATAACAACAGCTGATAAACAATTCGCAATACTGTAATAGTGTTTAAATCATTTTTTGAAGTAAATTAAGTATATCGATTACTTTGAACTGTGCTGTCGTTAGCGAAGTTTTTCTGTAACACTTTATTGTCAGCTTTTTTTTATAATAATTATTTTACATACCTTTTTTAATTTTTTATTTTTTTTAATAAAACTAAATAATATTACTGAATTCTAATCTTTTACGGATTTTTTTTTTGTATTTAACATCAATGTTCAGTAGAAATTTTCTCAGAATAAATTTATTTTGTAACGATAATATATTTATATAATTTTACTGAAAATCCTTATTATAATGATATTTTTGAAGATAATAACGTTTAAAATTTATGCTCCTCTTCTTACGTGTTTAAATATTTTTATCTTCTAACTCGTAATAACAATAAAGTATCGTGATAGCATTTTTCTTATAATATATTAATTTTTTTCTTTTTTTAATACAGGTAATTCATTTCTTATTATAATAGTGGTCCATAAAAGGAAGTTATTACATCATAGTAATGTTATTTAACATAAAAAAATTAATGTACTATGCAAAGTGCATCTTCTTGTATTAAGTCAAGGTTAAATAAATTTCTGACGTCATGTAATAAGCAACAGTACTACCTTTAAGAACATAAATGTAACCGTATTTTAAACATTGTTCGTTATGTTTTTATTTAGCTTACCTCATACTTGTTGGAGGTAAGTTTTATTTTAGGCTAAATGACTAATCAACATTGTGGTTAAGAGAAATGCTTTGTATATTAAAACCTCTTTTTTTATTTATTATTTCAAATAAAATAAGTAGTAATAATTCATATCAAACTTGATTAAATGTTTGTTTGTATGTAATTCGTTAATAAGCGTAAAGGTTTAGTAAATTGTTGTCTGATGTTAGTAAAATAAGAGAACAAAACAGTAATAGTCGGGCGATCTTTGCTGATTATAATCTGCAATAAGTTCAGTAGTACATTGAGACAATACGTCATCACCTTATCTTATTTCCACCAGGAGTGGTTCCCTTTGTTTATTCTTGTTTTATAAATGATCCTTATTAAGATAATAATACGTCAGAACTATAAATATCGATAAATTACAAGTAAATATATAGAAGAATTACGAATAGTTGAAAAAATGAAATATGAACAGCATTAAACTTTACAGAATGCGTCATCAAAATAATAATTTATATATATATATATTTAAAATTACTTTTTAAAAAAAAAGGCTAATCAGGTATGGAAAATATGAAAAAAACAGAATCAGAAATATTTATTAAAGAATGAAATTGTAATTCTCCAAAAGAATATATGAAAGTGTTAGGTTAATTCCAGTGGCCGCTCATAGATAAAATTTGTAAGGGTGCTGCACCACAGAATTTTTTCTGGGCCTTTTCAATGCCATGATTAGTTTTTCTGTAAAATAAATGGACCGAAAAATAACGAATCAAATAGAATAGCTGAAAGCAGGATAATAATCTACACTTTATCATATTCAAGAATATGGTACACTGTTTTTAAGCACGGTGTGCTTAAAAACTATACGGTTTAACTGAATAAATAATAAAATGTCAATACAAATAATATTTTTTAGTATTATTAGATAATAAAATGTCCGCTTAAAAAATCCAGTGGTGCTTAATTTAAATTTCTACGTACACAGAAACAAACATAATTAGCTTTTACTAATTACCTTTTCTTTCGCCCTTCCAGCGTGTTTTTAGGCAGATTTGGCAATTAATGAGCCCTTGCTTTCCACCATCTTCTGATTATTACTGAAAAAATAACTAAACCATTTTCATATTTCTTCCACCGACTAAACTAGAAAAGGGAATGAACTAGAAACGTTCCGTACATACACGGAGTAAAAAAAAATTACCTTCCAGCAGCACGCCAGGATCGGCACTGCGGAAGCAACAGCGATCTCTCTCCCTTGCAGTCTCGTGTACAGCTTCTTATCTGCGCATGCGCACTACAGCCATACATCACGCCGCTGGAACTGTGAAGCGCAAAAGTTCCATAAAAAGATTTTTGTATCGTTTTCATAAACTGGGGGATGGCTACTGATATTAAACTTAAGAATTATATATTGTAGAAGTATAAACAAAGAATTAAAGAAAAAAGGACTCATATTAAATTTTATTGATAATATCAAGTGGAAACAGGGGGGGTGCTACAGTTCTATACGCGAGCCGCCACTGGTAAGGTGAGATTTTTTTTAAATCGGAGAATACTGTAAGTGCTGCTGATCAAGAGCTTTAAACTTAGAATAAATAAGTTTCAAATTTATTCCTCACTCCAACGCGCATTGAATTAAACAGTTTAATACACGTAAGTCTGGGATTCTTTTGTAAGAGTTTTATAATGTTTAATAATTATATACTCTTGCAATACATCTTTTTTCGTGTGTCATACCTTTAACAGAAATAGAATGTACGTAGCAATTACAATCCAGTTTCAATAAACGAACATTTATTGCTTGCATATCAACTTTAATAAAAAAATTAGTATTAATTTTAATCAGTGGTTTACATGAATGTTTTCTCGATGTATCCCTACTTAAACATTGCTGGATTTTAAATATTAAATTTAATAACCATTGAATTTTTCCGCATTAATAAACCATTTTGCAAATGAGTTAAAAAAAATCGAAAATGTGTAGTTTTTTAAAACATCGATATATTATCAATGATCTTATATTTCTATCATAAAAATGCACTTTGAAAATACATAATTACTAGTTATATTGTTTATTTTAATTAAAGTAATTATTTTGGCCGAATTATCTCGTTTTCATTATATAATATTCGCATGTAGTACGAATACTTTTGAAAAGTTGTTAAAATCATATTTCATGCGAACAACATTTTCTGATAAATTGGCTTCACTCGATGGTTCATCATGGTTGTTCCCGTTCACTTGTAATCTGTCTTCTCAGATACATTTCCACATACCATTACTTTGTCGGTCATACTCAAAACTATTGTCTTATACTCAGAAGAAGTGGTAGAGTTGGAGTGTTTCTTTACAATGATCAGCTGGGCCGAGCGCCGAAGTAGCAGTAAAGTCCTTAGTAGATTAAATTGAGATTAGATAGTTGGGTTAACACCAAATGTACATTATTTACATTATTTATTTTAAATAATACTATTTAAGGGCTATTTTAATTACTATTAAATACTCACCAACCCCAAAACTGGATTTGTCACAGTCACTGTCCCTCACCATTCATACTACAATCAATATAAAGAAAGTAAATCAATCAAAAGATATTCAATAAACACGTCGCGCACACAGCTGACTGATGAATTAACACAGAACCTTACAAAGAAATTTGCACGTGGGAATGTGAAAATGGAAATTTTGTAGTGTATGAAATATACCATTCTTGACCGGGAATCGAATCCGCGACCTCCGAATAAAAGCCCAAGACTACCACTCCGCTATGCATATCGACGGAATAACAAATAAGTTTATTTTTTTATCTTGTTTTTATTCGTCTAAAAATCACATTAATATTCCTATTTCTGGCACAACTCTAAAAACTGCATTCTTTCTGCCACATAAATTGTTTTATCTATGAATAAAAATGCTGGAATGATTTTTCCGGCCATCCTGGTCAACTCATATTTTATATTATAAAAACGTTTTATAAATTTATATAAAAGTAGTATAGAAAAATCGTAAAAATTCTAAAAAAAAATAAAATAAAACATTTACAAATTTGTAAAAAAAGTAACAAAATAAAAAAGTAAAATAAAGTTGTAATATAATAAAATTGTCAAATTTCTATGAAATTATAAAATGAAATAGCCTTCAAAATTTCTTTCTTATTAGTTAACGTAACTATTTTACTTATTTATAAGGAAACGCTTGAAAAAGTATCGATTGATTGCTGTAAGAGAACGACAAAATAGAAAAGAGCAGATGAAAGACATACTCGATTACAAAGAATTCCTGAAGTATCGATTAACGTAACCCACGCATTCAATGCAAAAGCTTTGAAAAAAGCAATAAATCCGTTCTACAGCCTAAATTGGAATTTTTAACCCAATATGTTTTTCTTTTAATGTTCCAGTACTACTCGATAATGGTGTGGGACCACCAAGAGATCATCCTGTATTGTTTAAAAAAAAGTACATCCAAACTGGTGCATTTTGTGAAAAGTTGCCCGGCTAAACAAAAAAAAGTATATAAATATATAAAACATAAAAGGTATTGTGGGTGAACATTACTCCATTTTGGTTTTAGTTTTAAATTTAATAATTTAGAATACAACAATTAGTATGATAATTTTGGAGGCCCCCTTTCTCTTTTTTTCCTATTTAGTCTCCGGGAATTACCGTTCAGTTAGTACTTTAGAGGTTGAATTAGGAAGTTACGTATAAATGTAAATGAAGTGTAGTTTTGTACAGTCGACCATTCCTGAGATGTGTGGTTAATTGAAACCCAACCACCAAAGATCACCGGTATCCATGATCCAGTATTCAAATCCGTATAAAGTAACTGCCTTTACTAGGACTTGAATGTTGAAGCTCTCGACTTCCAAATAAGCTGCTTTGGGAAGACGCGTTCACCACTAGACCAACCCGGTGGATTAATTTTTTTTTTTGTAGGCCTTAGACCGATCAGTTCTCACGAATCGAATGATATCGGAAATCCTGCTGCGAGTTTCTAGATAGAATATGATTAAAATTACACATTTAATTTTATTGTAGTTTATTGAAGACTCATTATATTTCTATTAAAATGAACTAATATATATGTGATATATTTTGCCGAATTCTGCAGTTTTAAAGATATTCTTCGCAAAATTAGTTTTATAACCGTTGAGATCGAATCAGCTAAAAAAAATGTTTCCAGATTTATTGTGTTTTAATAGATTTTTTAGCATCAAGGGGCGTTTTTAGTGGTTATGTTGATTATAAAATACGAGTAAAATTAAATATTTTTTAAAGTCAATTTTTTTTAAATATTCATACTGAAGGGAGACAAAAACAAAAAAAATATATATATTTCAATTTTAAGAGTGGGTTGATTTTTGAATTTTTTAAAAATCTATTATTTATATATGCATTGTAGGTAACAAATTTGCTTTAATAAGGTCTCTCTTCATTTACCTTTGATGAAAATAGAAGTTGATTTTTTCGTGATATCCACCACCTTCTTACCGGGTTTTGAAAAACGTTTTTGTAATTAATGACCCATGTATAGAAATATTTAAGCTAAAGTTAAAGAAAACCTGTTCAGTCAGTCCTGAGATATAAGGTCAAAAGTAGTGTGTAACGCTTACGTACATACTTACGCGCATAGGTAGGAATATAATGTTTTATTGATCTAAATAAACTAGTTGGAAAATATACCGCAAAGATTTTCAGGAAAATCAATACCCATTTTTGACATGATAACCAAATTTTCTCCTTTAATATAGCAATAAAAGCTCGGAGAGTAATATATGTATATAAAAAATTTAAAATTTTTACTTCCTTGTACGAAGTGTAGAAAGTATTGTGATCGCGAAAAATTTCGGTTTTCAGATTTCAACGTAAATATCCATTTTGACCATCCCTTAATCCATTTTGAATAGTCTCAACATAACGTCTTACATCCGTGTGTACGATATGCATGTCTCGTATATATATATGTATATATATATATATGTATGTACGTATGTATGTATCTCAGATAACCCAAAAACGATTTGCCGTAGGATGTTGAAATGTTGGATTTTAAGACTGTTATAACATCTAGTTGTGCTTTTCATTGCAATCGACTGAACCAAAAGTGTCCAAAAAAGTCCAAAATCCAAAAAACCATTGGATTTTGAACTTTTCCTTAACTGCAGTAATAAGCCCTCAATGAAAGCTTTTCAATGATTTATCATAAGTGGTACTTATTTTCATTGGTTCCAGAGTTATAGCCACATGAAATTTTAATTAATGTAATATTTGGATCTTATAAGGGGAAGATTTTTTTTTTTAATTTAAATGTATTGATTTATTAATAATTATTAACCTCTGATTGTAAAAAAGGTTTTACGATAAATAATAATTCAATAATAACAATAAAAAATATATATGAAAAAAACATCAGTAGTTATTAATGAAATAAAATTATATGTGTATGTAATTTAATTGGCATACAAGTAAGTCATGTGGTGTTCACATAAGATTTGGTGAAACATTTGATTATTCGTTTTTGTTTTCATTTTGTAGATGGTTCATCATAATAAATTTAAAAAAACGTAGTATTAGAAAGACTTACATTTGTTTAAAGAGTAATAAAGGTTTTGTAACTGTCCACTTTGTAACTTGTAATTTTGTAACTGTCCACTTTAATTAAGAATTGGAGGATCCTATCTCACTTTCAAATGAAATAACTTTAAATGAAGTGCTGCAAAAAATGTTTTTATGTAATTTAGTAGCTAATTTAATATAAATATATATATATATATATATATTTTTTTTTTTGATAAATCGATATATGTCATTTATTATAAAAGTCAATAATTTTTTGTGTATAAATTGTTCCTATTATAAAGAAGCTTTATTAAGTATATAACATTAAGTTAGGAGATAATTTAATTAAAACTTCATATTCCATCAAATTTAAAATATATTTTATTAGTTTACTTTTACTTAATGATGAAATATTTCCCTAACTCTTTAGTTTTCTCCAACTTGACAGTTATAATTTTAAATGAACAAATCGTTATTCTATCTCAACTATTTATAGATGCTACATTTATAAAGGAATCGTTATTAAATCAAATATAGGAAGCTATTACTAGAAAAATTCTTGTTTAATTAGATTTTATAAATAATTTTACTTCCTTTAACAGCCTTTATCTGTAATAATATATATTCTAATTATTAAAATTAAATGTATTAAAATAACAAGCAAAGTTTTCAAAGTTGGATTTATTCTTCTTATTCGAAATGTAAGTTTCTCTAGTGTTAACGCTAATTTATTGTTTATTTTACGGTGCTATGACCCGTGTAGTTTTCAATATCTTATTATAATATATTTATTTCTGTAAACCAAAGGGAAGATTAGACTATAGTTATTAAAGTTATTTCTAATTTAAAATAAAACTTTTAAGTTAATTTAAATTTTAGAATCGCAAATTTATTTTAAGTAAGTTATAAAAAAATTATTTTATATAAAAAGTTTTTGTATAATATTTTATTTTATAATTTATGTTTGCATTTTTGTATTTCTTTATACACATATTTTGTTTTGATTTAAAAATATATACATATTTAAGAGTATTTCACTTGGACCGCCGCCTAATATGGAAAGATTATTTTAGAGAAAAGAGGTTTTTTTTTTTTTTGTCTTCAGTCATTTGACTGGTTTGATGCAGCTCTCCAAGATTCCCTATCTAGTGCTAGTCGTTTCATTTCAGTATACCCTCTACATCTACATCCCTAACAATTTGTTTTACATATTCCAAACGTGGCCTGCCTACACAATTTTTCCCTTCTACCTGTCCTTCCAAAATTAAAGCGACTATTCCAGGATGCCTTAGTATGTGGCCTATAAGTCTGTCTCTTCTTTTAACGATATTTTTCCAAATGCTTCTTTCTTCATCTATTTGCCGCAATACCTCCTCATTTGTCACTTTATCCACCCATCTGATTTTTAACATTCTCCTATAGCACCACATTTCAAAAGCTTCTAACCTTTTCTTCTCAGATACTCCGATTGTCCAAGTTTCACTTCCATATAAAGCGACACTCCAAACATACACTTTCAAAAATCTTTTCCTGACATTTAAATTAATTTTTGATGTAAACAACTTATATTTCTTACTGAAGGCTCGTTTCGCTTGTGCTATTCGGCATTTTATATCGCTCCTGCTTCGTCCATCTTTAGTAATTCTACTTCCCAAATAACAAAATTCTTCTACCTCCATAATCTTTTCTCCTCCTATTTTCACATTCAGTGGTCCATCTTTGTTATTTCTACTACATTTCATTACTTTTGTTTTGTTCTTGTTTATTTTCATGCGATAGTTCTTGCGTAGGACTTCATCTATGCCGTTCATTGTTTCTTCAAAATCCTTTTAATTCTCTGCTAGAATTACTATATCATCAGCAAATCGTAGCATCTTTATCTTTTCACCTTGTACTGTTACTCATCAATTACTTACATCAATCTCTTCGTATACACATTCTACCTCATCATCATCATGGGCGCTTGTAGGCATATAGACGTTAACAATCATTGTCGGTTTAGGTTTTGAATTTATCCTTATTACAATGACTCTATCGCTATGCGTCTTGAAATACTCCACTCTCCTCCCTATTTTCTTGTTCATCACGAAACCTACTCCTGCCTGCCCATTATTTGACGCTGAGTTAATTACTCTAAAGTCACCCGACCAAAAGTCGCCTTCCTCTTCCCACCGAACCTCACTAATTCCTCATATATCCACGTTTACCCTATCCATTTCCCTTTTTAAATTCTCTAGCCCACCAACCTTTTTTAAGCTTCTAACATTCCACGCTCCGACTCGTAGAATGTTATTTTTTACTTTTCTGGTGACCCCTTCCTTAGTAGTCCCCACCCGGAGATCCAAACGGGGGACTATTTTACCTCCGGAATATTTTACCAAGGAAGGCGCCTCCATTATTGCTTTTGAAAATGCAGAGCCACATTTTCTTGGAAAAAAAAAACAGCTGTAGTTTTCCATTGCTTTCAGCTGCGCAGTACTCAGAGGACTGAGTGATGTTGATACGGCCGTTTAAGTCGTCCTGACTCACGCCCCTAACAACTACTGAAAGAGCTGCTGCCCTCTTTCAGGAATCATTCCTTAGTCTGGCTCTCAACAGATACCTCTCCGATATGGTTGCACCTTCGGTCCAGCTACTCTGTATCCCTGAGCACTCAAGCCCCCTCACCAACGGCAAGGTCTCATGATCCATAGAGAAAAGAGGTAACAATTAAATATCAAGCTTAGGTGGTTGAAATAGTTAAGAAGATCCAAAGCATACGTGTTATCGTTGAATAACAAACTGTTGTTGTACAAGGCGTTTTTAAAGCCAATAAGGGTCTACAGGATACAAATTTGGGATAAGGCAAGCAATAGCAATATCCAAAGGTTCTAGAACAATGTGCTGATGAACATTTCAGAGACGTCATGGTTTGCAAAGAACAAGGAGATTCATGATTACTTAGGGATGCCATCTATTCGTGAAGAAATCCACCGGCTAAATACAAAGTGTGTACGTAAACTTAACCCGCACAAAAACCATCTGGCTGTTAACCTTTTAGATAATAGTGAAAATGTGAGACGACTAAAGAGGCTGCATGTGTTGAATGTAGAGTTTGCTGTGTGGTGAACATCGTCCTTTGGTTACTGAAATTTTCCTGATATTATTTATGAATTTTTTATTTTAGTAATATTGATTTCTTTTGTTTTGTTATTTCGTGGTTTCGTTTTTGTTTCTTTATGTGACCAGTGTTAATTTGTTATATGTCTTCTTTTTTCTCGTGCATGACTTGTGACAAATTTTTTTTTACTCAATTGCTTTTCTTTTTTGTTAACCATTTAATTTTATTGTTCCCAATACCTATATTAAGTTATTTTACTATTTAGCATTTTTACTTTCCCATTTAGATATCACTGTAGCAGATCTATAGCTCTAGAAGGAATATCGATCGATGTAATCTATCCAGTTTGGGCATATGCGGCTTTTACCCGATCTTGACCTTTTTCCACCTAAGGAACCCAAAAAACTGGCTGGAAATTTTCCGAATGTATGGAATATTAAACTATATGTGGTATGGAATACTCGTAAATGTGTATGTGTTGGTTCTAAATCATCTTATATCTCCAGAACTACTGGGCCGATTTTGAACAACCTTGTTCAGATTATTTCTATATATCGGGTAATGATGCCATTTAATTTTCGACTTAAAAGATCAAGGGGGTGAAGTTTTAGAGCAAGGTCACCCTTAGTATCTCGAGATATCGCCTAATAAAGGTCATAATTTTTTTAGGCTCATTTGTTAAACGTTAAAAAATAACAATATTTGAATCCCCACCCCAAAAAAATGTTGTTGTAGTCTTATACTATGTTGTGATATCACAGGTGAGAGTTAAAGAAATGAATAATATTTAATGTGTAAAAAAGTAATTCGGTCTAGCTTTGTCTCGAACTCGATAACCCGGTTGACTCGGTACGTGTTGTGTTAAGTCTTGTAGCTATACTTCTGCCGACCGTAAAAGCGAAATTTGTTCTATGTAATTTGGAAAATTTCATTATTCTAGTTAGTGCCGACCGTCGTCGGTAGTACTGCTACATCCGCGTAATTAAATACAGTATGCGTGTGCACTTTAGTTATAATCATTGAATTAAATAAACAAAATACTATTATATTTAAATAAAATGATAAATATTTTAAATTAAGTTGTGTATGTATGTCTGTGTCAGTCCTGCATCAGAAGCAACCCAGAGTTTTAGGAGTTTCTCGGTACGAAGCTTTAACCGCGTGACAGGATTGTCCTACAACTCTGTTTTCACAGTTTTTTATTTTGTTCGTAACAGTTTTTTATTTTGTTAAGCGTAGTTGTATTTTTGTTCATTATGCATTTCATTACTTTGTTTAAACTTTTATTCTGTTGGGAGGTACACTGGATGCCTCCGTTTCACGTCATTATTACACTGTACAATTTACTTATAGTTTGATTATTCAGGAAATTAATTGTAAAATAAATTCACAAAAATAAAAAAAAAATTATTACTACATTGTAAAGCCTGTGTTTGCTCGAACCGACTATATAGGGATAATTCGGTTAGACATAATTATCACTAGATTGTCTTAATGTGTGTCTATACTTACCTTGGATAAGAGTCTTGGATTTTCTCTTAATTTCAAATTTATTACGTATACTCGGATAAAAGTCTTGTGGATTTTCTCTTAATTTCAAATTTATTACGTATACATTTCTTTTTTCTTTATATTTATTCAACATGTTTTTTAATTCTACTTATTATGATATCTTATTTTGCTTTTTATTGTTCTAGTGGTGTTGAGAGTCATTTATAATTGTTAATTGAAAGTGTTTAGCATAAAAGATTTTACTGTGCTAGTGTGTAGATTTGAGAAGTTTCACTGAGGACTCCTTATCATGTGATTTGAGATTTGATACTATTTAATAAAGATTTACGTAAACGTAACCGATTGTAAATAAACTTTAAAACAATAAAAAACATTATTAATTTTAGTTAATTCTACGTTTTGTCTTATACTAATTTCATTGTGATAATCTTAAAAAAAGTACGACTAATCTGTTGAAAAAAGAACCAAAATATTAACATAATAAAAACCGTAAATATCAATTAAACAGAATACCAATTATTCAAGGTGTCTTATACCAGAAGTTTATCATGCTACTGAAAATTAAAAATAATAAAGAATTATAATACAGTGGAGGAAACAAGAATTAAAAAAAATAAAATAAAAAAAGATTAATTAAGATTCAGTTTAATATCTTTGTTCATATTTTCATTTAGATAATTAAAAGATACGTTTATTTTTGTTCGTAACCGCGTTTCTCTCACATCAGACAATCATACTAATGGCAGTTTTGTCAACGTGATCTTTGGTTACAAATTTACGACTACATTACTATAGTTATTTATTCTATGTGGTTTATACCATGAGACTACATTCCAAGCAATTACATTTATTATTTTAATATTTTTGAGAAGTATTTAAAAAATATAAAATAAAAAGATTTTTGAAAGAAAGCATTAAACTGACTCCAAAAAGAAATCTTTTTAAAAATATTGTGATGAAAAGGAAAAATAATTTTTCCAATACGACTTCAATTCAAACTTTATAGACAAATTTTAAATGAATTAGGGGTCCATGAAATAGGGATTATGAAATTTATTTGGGTTAAGGCTTCAGGCTAATTCTAAAATTTGTCTCCGAGTTTAAAAGAATAAAGTTTCAAAGATTGTATTAAGAGCGTAATGGAAAAATATTATGTTTTCCTTCACAGTGCAATATTATTATTTTTTTTTTTGGAATCGGTTTGATCTGATTTTAGTTTTGTAATTTCGACGAAGCGTTTACAAAAGAAACTCCTCGTAAGAGAAAAGAACCTTCCCTAAAATCAAAGAAAGATCGTTCAAAACTGCTATGGCGTTCCTGCCACCACCCCACCGGCTTGGCGGGGGGGGGGGAGGTGCCAGAACGGCATAGCCGGGCCTGGTTCTTACCCTTTCCCGTGGTTAGAGACAGGCAATGCTAATGACCGGGACCCGGTCTCTGGCGGGCGGGCTGGGAACGACATAGTCGGGCCTGGTTACCGTCCGCTGGGGATTTGAAGCAGGCAACAGAAGATCCAATCGTGGGGGGCCGACCTGCCGTACCGGATTTTTAGCCGATGGGTGGGAAGGCCTTCTTTGAGTTAAAGGACACGCCCCCGAGTCGAGTATACTTAATCCCGGCCCGGGGATGTAAATATATATATATATATATATATGTACATACATATCTTTTAACATAAAGTATTATATGGGAAAACATTACTCCTTTCGGGGCTTACCTTTAAATTTAATCATTTAGAAAATAATATAACATTTGTTATGATAACTTTATAGGCCCTAAATCGATCAGTTCTTACGAATCGATTGTCGTCGGAAGTTTTGCCGCGAGTCCAGATAGAATGTGATTAAAATTATACATTCATTTTATTGCAGTTTGTAGAATCACTATATTTTTATAAAAATTAACTAATGTAAATTTTATTACTTCAAAACGTTTATATTATCTTTGAACTAAAACTGAAGGTGCTGTGTTCAAATTAAAGCTTGGCATTTTTTTCATAAGTTCCAAAATTCATTTTTCATCTTTATCATATTGAAATATGAGGAACTGCATTTGAGCATCAGCCTGAAGTTTTTAAATAAAATAAAATAAAATTAACTATGTTGCATTTAGGCTTTAGCACACGAAATATATTGGTTGTAAGCAATCCTTTTAAAGTAAGTGTGTTTCCATTTATGTCCATGTGATTTACTTACATGCATGTACAATAATGCATACTTGCATGATTGTACATGCATGCTGTATAAAGCTTGCAGAAGAATATTTATGCAATTTAAAGATCGATGTATAAATTTATTAGTCATTTTAATTCAAAATTAATACATAAATAGAAAATATATTGGAATCAATGGCATCACTCGTTTGCGCCGTTACACAATCCTAGTTTGTTGATAACTGTTTTAATTGTTTAACTGGAACCTGTATAATGACAATAAAATAATTTTATCATCATAACTTGTTTAATATTTAGAATTCTAGGTTCTACATAATTTAGTTCATCTTCTTTTTTTTTTTAAAAAAAAAAGGTTTAGAATAGTAAAATCAAAACGAGAAAAAATTTTTCTTTAAAATTCGTTTATGTTACGTTAAATTTTATTGTATTTTATAAGCATCTTTTTTTCATTTAATAAAGTTCATTTCATAATTAATCAGCATGTTTTGTTGTCAGTTACTGAACCATTTCAATATGACTATAATAATAACGCTTCAAATTAATTAAATCATAGAAATGTGTGCTACCACACAACTTTTGTGTGTGTGTGTGTGTGTGTGCGTGCGACCTATATGTAACTCTTTATGCATATAGCATTAATTGAAATATGATAATGAATATGATAACGTATTAAGTATTCAAATATGTTATTAAATAACAGTAAATAATTTTATTAAATAAATAACAATTCTAATAGTTCCTTAATTTACCAGTATTAATTATTTACATGTTTTGTTTAATATCTGCATTATATTTCACTATTTATTTATTCTGTAAACATTAATTTTTATGAAATTTCCATTGTGTGCATTATGAGCCGTTATTTAATAAAAACATTATTAATATAATGTTTTTTTTATACCTATTTTCTCTAAACTAGGAAAAATTAATTATTTTTATTAAAATAGAATCTTTATTCAGTTTAATTACTGAATATAATATATATATTATTATTATCTCCCTTTGCGGGTCGGGAATGCGGTGTCGAGATCAAGCCGGCTACAACGTGCCTCGGTATGATGATTGCCGGAAACTCAGCTTTACTGAGCAGTTATGGAGAACCGCCGACAAAGTCGCGAAATCCATAACCGTTCTCAGCCGGCTCAAAACGATGTCAGCGGATCTAAAGCCAGCAAACGGTGACCGTCGATGCCGTCTTGCATTCCTTCTTGTTTTACGGGGCGGAAGAATTTCTATTAAATTTAAAATTTAAGAGAAATCGGTAGCGGGTCGTGCAGGTGCAACGCACCGCTGCCTTGCGAGTCGCTTCCTGTGAGAATATGGTTCGTCGAGGGGTTCTTTGTACCAAGATGGGCGACGTGAAAACTACACAGCAGTTTTTTCAGGCTAGGACTCCACCTGAAGTAATGTGTAAAATGATCCCCGGTCGAGTCCTCGTAGAAATGGGGGTGGTTTTAGCCGGTAACTACTGATAGTGGTTTGACAAGACCAACAGTGGGATTCCGGCACTCCGAGCGTAAATTAATTTCCACTACTCTCCAACAACCCCCTAAAAAAACTGACCACATAGTTGTAGGACTTTCCCGCCACGCGGCCTTTTTCTGATACATGGCTTAGACAAATAATTAAAAATATTTATCATTTTATTTTAGTGTAATATTTTTGTTTTTTTTAATTCAATGATTGTAACTAAAGCAGGCATGCATACCGTATTTTAATGCGCGGGTGTGGCAGTACTAGCGGCCACTTTAATTAAATTTTTACACTTTAAATATTATTCATATATTCAATTATACTGCTTGCCTATTAACGTTACAACACAGTTGGTACCGGAGGTTGAACCGAAAAAGAAAGCAAGATGACTACAGCAACTGTAAGTCAATGCTACCACTAGCGTTCCTTGTGGGTACTGACGCACTGTTTGTACCCACTTAGCCACTAGTTTATTTAGAGCATTTTTTGGTGTGGAGGAGCGATTTTTCCAAAATATTTTTTGGGAAATACTATTTTTTAATTGTTAACAAATGTGCCTAAGAAAAATTAGGTGGTATCCCGAGATACTGAGGGTGACCTTGCTGTACAGCCTCATTCCCTTGAAGTTGAAAATTTATTGGCATCAATGCCCCATATACAGGGTGAGCAATATAAAACCGAACCCATAATGAGACCGCTACCCAACACTATTTATGAAAGACTCTCAGAAAACTAGTGCGACTAGAGGATGTATATGTTACTTTCTGATTGTTTCTGTCGTTTGTCCGGTGATTACGTGTCAGTGCAGTGTACGTTTTATTGCAGTGCAATATTACTGTTGTTTTTGTGTAAAATGCCTTATTCAATCCAAGAGAGGATAGCTATCTATAGTTGAGGCCTACATTCGTTCTTGATAGTTTGAAGAGTCACGTTAAGTATTTGTAGAAAAATGTCCGAATAACCGTATCCTAGCGAAGAGTAGCATACACGATTTAGTTAAAGAATGGCGTCCAACAAGCTCGGTTTCAAATTCAAAACAAAATAGGAAACCTTACGTTACGACTCCATAGGCTATTGCTGATACTGAGAGGAGAATTACTGCCAGTCCAAAAAAATCACTACGCAAGTTATCTTAACAATCTGGTTTTAAATACACATCTTATCGTAAAATTCTTTATGAATTAATATTGAAACCATACCGCGTTACAACTGAAGGAGACAGACAAACCGAAACGACTTAATTGTTGAAACTTCCTTCTCGAAAACATTGTTGGTGGACAGATAGACCCAATGTCATATTTCATGTCAGACGAGGCATGTTTTTATTTATCCGGCCACGTTAATTTGCAGAACACTATGTACTGGATGACAAGGAATCCTCTAAGAGATATTCGAGCTTCCACTGCACGATGAAAAAATTGGTGTTTATTGTGCCGTTTCCGGTAATCGTATTTTGGGTTCAATATTTTATGACCGGACTGTCAATACATATGTTTACCTCACAATTTTCGAAGAATTCTGTGCGCAATTAACTGATATTGAAAAATAATATCAATTAAATTATTTGATTTCTTCCAAAAAGACGGAGAAACGTGTCGCTTATCAAATGTTTCACTGTATTGCGTTCATGCAGTTTTCGCAAATGAACGAGTTCTCAGCAGAGGACAGTGGCCTCCACGTTCCTCATAGTTGTCTACTTGCGAGTTTTTTCCTTTGTGACTACTTAAAGAAGAGAGTATATGCATCTAATCCACACAATATTAATGAACTGAAGGTGAACATTCAACGAGAAATCAATGCAATTGACAACAACGTTTTGCGTCAGACGACTCTCTATGTATGTGATCAGTTGAGCGTAAAACGTGCATCGATGCCCAGGGTGTCATTTTGTACATCTTTTGTAACAATAAGGTAAATAAATTCATCATTTAAATTACGTTTTAGGTTTTTCTTATTTAATTTATCTGTATCATTCATAAAACTTCATTCCAACATAACCTACCGATTCTGCACGGTTACACTATGGGTTCGGTTTTATGTCGCTCCTCCTGTGTAAAAGTAATCTGATGAAGTTTGGCCAAAATCTGTCGATTAGTTCTGGAGATATAAGGTGACAGGGTGAGTCACTGAACACACAGCCACGTACATACGAACATCGGGAAAATTTACATCCGGTTTTTTTGGTTCCTTAAATGTATAAACGTAAAGATCCGATGAAAACCGCATATGCCCAAATTGGATTGATTTCTATAATTTACCTTCTGTAGTTGTAGTTCTGCTGTAGGTACAGGCTGGAAAGTAAAATTTTTATTATTATTTAAATTTATAGGGAAAAAATCTGAAGTTTATATACACTACTACTTTTTTTTCAGTAACTGCTTGGATATAATTGTGTTAATAGAACTTGGGTAGTAATGTTTATTGAATACAATAGGATTAAAACCAAAGATTAAAATGGTAGAATTCTAGGACGTCATCCTTTTGTATTGCTACATGGAATTACACAATCGATAATTTTAAATGTAATATTAAAACATCAGTTTATGTTTCAGTACAACACTAAAATTTTATGTTACAGCGATGAAAAGTGTATTAATAGTTTATTTTCCTTGGTTTTCGTAGTGGTAACGTATATAATGCGCTTATATTTTAATAACGTTAAATAATGATGTAAATGAACGGTCTCTTGTACATAAAGTAATAATGAAAATGTTACTTAACTTTGGTGTTAATATGGTCTAGTGAACAGACGCAGCTGCTGCTATAATATTCTGATTGTCATATTTATCTAATTTTATTATCAGAAGATATGTGAAATAAAATTTACTTTTTTTTACGATATTGATTATTTTTTAATAAAGAAAATCGTATTAACAAATATATAAAATGTTATTAAATGAACTAATTTTTATTAATTTGAGTTAAATATTATTGACCGATTTAGATATTTTGTTTACATTCTACGTATACACTAATGAAAAAAATAATTAATAAATGAAAACGAAAATTTTTCACCTCACTGAATATTTTTGTACATTTAAATTTCAGTTGAATAATTTTTAATTGGATACATCATTTGTAAGATGTAATCCACAAAATATCGTAGTTCCACTAATTGTAAATTTATCTTGATTTTTGTGAGCATAAGGAATATCATGCGTATGTATGATGTAGTCTAAAGCAATTTTTAAATAACATATATATCGGGTGATTCAAAAAGGTGTGACAACTTTTAAAGCATATAAAAATTTATTGAGATAACTTTCAGTTGGATGAGGTCTCATTTCATAGCAAAACACATCAACTTTTGACTCGCGTAGTTCATTATTACCAAATTTGGTCTCCAGCGCTGTCATCGGTGTTATTAAAAATTATTACATTTACTGGTGCGGAACGTGCTAGCTGTGTTTTTTGTTTTGACGATTGGCTGTCAGCAGCTACAATTCAACGTAATTTTCGTAAAGAGTATGGTAGGGAGCCTCCTAATAGGCATAAAATTTACTCGTAGCACTAAACCAAACCTTTGTTGAGACAGGTTGTTCTTCCAGACAGACAGTTCGTTTTTCTTCCAGGAGGCAACTGTAAATGGTATCGTTTATCTTGGTCATGCTTCTTAATTTTCTAATTCCTCAGTTGGACATTGATATCCAAGGTGGAAGTCATTACTATCAGTAAAACGGAGCAACCCCGGATTACCGCCTAGAAGTCCAAATTTTTATTGATACTCAATTCCCTGGTCGGTGAATTGGTCGTAAAGGTCCAATTCCATGGTCATCTTGCTCCTTAGATCTTACCCCGCTAGATATTTTCATGTAAAATTTCATTAAACCTTATACGTGGTGTTTATGTACCTTTGCCTGATAATCTTGTTAAGCATCGAATTAACGCCGCAGCTGCAGAGATAATGTCCGACTTGCTGGCTACAGTCTAGAATGAAATCGACTTCAGATGTATATCGCATTATAAATCGAATCAAAGTGAATGTTGAGTGACAAACTTGAAGTGTTTTTATATTAAATGGGGCCTCAAACGAATCTGTAAGTTACGTTAATAAGGCTTTTAAATTTGTGAAGTCCTTTTTGAATCATCCGGTTATTCATTTAACTTATAGTATATAAAAGAAGTATACATACGTATGTGGATGTATATGTATGCTTTTTCCACATCTCCTCCTAAATCACAGCATTGATTTTAACAAAACTTGGACAATTATTACTTATTAGCTGAGTAAATTAAACCCTGGTTGTTAGACATTCCTACCGCAATCTCTGCAGCAGTGGTAAGCGGTGAGAACCTTAAAACATTATAAAAGGTTGAAATTGTGGGTGGAACATTTTGGAATATTCTAGAATACTTTCCAAACACTACTACATTTTGGAAATTTGTAAAACTTTCTAAGTTTCTAGAACATTTTGGAGCATTCTTGATCTATTATTGTATTTTGGAACAAGAAAGGAAGACAAAAAATGTTTTTTGCGGGCAAGCATTGGGTTAGTCCAATTCGTTGCAGCCTTGAACATGTTATGTTTTAGTTTAAAATCTGTCTTAATTTGAATGTGTATTGTATATTTGTACAGTTACATTAGTTATTTTACTGTTTTAAAGTTTACATATTCTTTCTTCAAACTCCTCGCATTTATATTCAAACCATATAATTTAAGGTAATAAATGGCTAGATTTGATAGGTTAAGTTCAACAAGTTGTAACGCAAAGGAAATGTATTTTTATTGTGGAAAGTTTATTGAAGATTTTTGTAAAAAAGAAATGGCTGGGTCTATGAAGAAATTATAATTCGTACAACGAGCAACGCTGCATCTACAAGCTAATATATAAATAAAAGGATTTGAAAGTCCAGAAAATTTTTCAGTATTCTCTTCAATTCAATACGAATAAAAAATAAACAAATGGTATGATTTTTCAAACGATAAACATATACTATTTTCTAACTAAAGTGGATACCCGACTATACAAATAACTCGTGGAGATACACGGTAGGTGATACTTAATTTTAGCATACCAAATAAATAATAAATAATTTTAGCATACACTTTGAAATATATATTACCACTTCAAAGAATAGCTAATCTAATTGGTTCGTTCTACCCTTCTACTTAACTGATGTAGATAGGTAATCCCTACCTACTTAAATCTTTTCAACTGAACACATTTCTACCTATTATCTTTATCTCTGAAATAGTTAATTAATAATTGATTTCTGAGAATTATAAACAATGTACTACTTATTCAAATGTACATCCAGTTAATAGAAGGGGATATATATGCAAGTCTTCGTGGGCCAAGTGGTAGTGTCTCGGCCTTTCATCCGGTGGTCCCGGGTTTGAATTCCATTCAGGTATAGCATTTAAAATATTTCTTCTAACGGTGATCTCGGAAGCTAAAAAAAAGAAAACAAATGTGTGTGTGTGTGTGTGTACATACATATATATACAGCCAAAACTATTGGGTTTTATGAACAATATGAACGATTTAGACTAGGTCGTTGGAGAAAAACAATAGAATTTATCTATCCTGTGATGATATTTTGCTAGATTGGTAGTGTCATCTAAAAAAAAATTAAATTAACATATTTATTTGTGCATCTTTTGTTTAGCAGGTCAATTCAGTTTATTCAATAAATGGAGCGTGTTTTAAAAATTGAAAAACTTAGGATTTCTGGTTAAATGACGTTATCAGCTTATTTATTTTTATTTCTAAAGTATATGTTCCAATCTGTTCAAGTACTGAACAATAAGCAACCACCTCCACGGCCCAATGAGGTGATATATATGACATGTAATTGAAATGTAGTCTTGTACAGACTCAGGCTGCCCATTTCTAGACACGTGGATAATTGAACCCCAAACAACAAAGTATTCACTGTCTAGTATTCAAATTCGTACAACTATATTTTACTAAGATTCGAACCTGAGAACCTGTGACTTCAAAAATCAGCTGTTAAACAACTGATTTACGATGACGAGTTAACCGCTAGACAGGTCCGATCCGCTAAATAGCTTAACATGTGTTTTTTTATTATTAAATTTTTTAATATAATTTTATTGTATGTATTGTTTTTAGTAAGTGGAAAAAAACGAAAACGTCATTTTAAATATAACTGATGTGCTATCAAGAAAATATTTATTATTTGTTTAGTACAATAAATACTCGTATAAGTATATGAGGTTCCAGTTTTTTACATTTATTTTTGTTATTATTTAACAACATGAAAATACATTTATCTATTTATTAGTTTAGATTATCTTTCAAAGAAGTTTAATTCTTTTATATGTTGCTAAAATATTTTAAGCAATTATCATTTTGTTTATAAAATTACTTCTCTGCGTCAAGTGATAAATAATATAGTTATGTAAATAAATATAGTCTACCTGTCAGGATTAACTCACAACAAATTTGTTAAGAAGTAAAAGAGATAATTCTTTAGTTGATTTTAAATTATTTTCCAGTCCAGTTATATAAAAAATATATTTGTATTTGAATGTACATGTGTGTGTGTATGTGTAATTGTAGTAATTCAGTTCTTCTATCCCTATTAAATTAAAAAATAACTGTATATTTAACGTAAAAATTAAATTACTCATTCTAATAAAAAAAAAAACGAGCAGTTTCTACAATTTCTATTTTTTTATACTCTTTATTTAACAACATTTAGTTATTTTTATATATCGTTTTATTATTACATCATAATTATATAATGTGACATATTTTATTATCTTCTTCATTTCCATGACCAGAGTAAAATAATTTTTTTTATTATAAAATTATGATTAAATTCTTTATGTGACGCTGTTGAAATTCCTTATTTTATAATTAAATTTTGTTGTAATGTAATTTACTTTCAATTTGTTATTAGTTAAATTTATCATAAAATAAACTTATAGATTTGTTGAAATGTTAAAAATTCATGATAATTTACTAATATCGAGAAACTGAAATAGATTATTAATTTTTTTTTTTTCTAAATAATGTTTTTGAGTGGATTTTCGAAAAATGAAATTACTGCGTACTAGATTAAATTCATTTATTTTACTTGATTTTACGAGTATAAACCATTGCTTATTTGTTACTTATACGGGAGTATGGAGAAGACTTTACAGTAAATCTGTGTTTGTGTATTTTGTACAGATTTTATATCTCATAAATCGAGATGTATCGAACAGATGAATTAAAAGAAATCATTCGGTCTTTTTTTCCCCACCCTACCCGCCTCGAATCCACAACGACACTAAGCACAACGCAGAGGGTTATCTACTCAAACGGGCCTCCCCGTCCGCCGTCCATAAGTCTAGTCAGACAGGTCAGCCCGCATTCGGCCCTTTGATAAGATTCAACGTAACATATTATCGAAAAACGTTATAATTATTACCATATTATAAAATTAATCAAATTATTTGATTTTAATTTTAAAATATTCATACAATTTATGTATTTATTTTTTTCTTGGATACTTATTACTCAAATAATTAGTGGTCTATTTCTGTTTTTATTTCTTACTAATGATTAATTTTTTGATCTCTTTATTTTTCCGTCTCCCCGCTCCCCGGAGCCGGATTTACAGTAAGCATAAACTCAGCTCCGAGGGATGCCTTCTCCTCAAACTACCTCCTTTTAGGGCGCTAGGCCCCTCCCAGGTAGCCGATATAATTTTAATGCAGTGTCTATCAGCAATAATTAGTTTGATAGATTGTTGCTAGAAATTTAAGAATATTTTTGTTATTTTATTTGTTGTCATCATTAACTTACGATTGTTTTTAGAACAAATGTTTAGTACTGAATATTTCAGTGGGAAAGCAAAGTACGACTACCTGTTGCTTCTTTTAAGAAATTAAATAAGAAGATAAATACACTTGTAAACTTTCTTTAAATAATGATCTATAAATCTCAGTACCATTTACTACGTAACTTTATTATCGAGATTAAAAATGCATATTAGTAATTTAATAATTAAGCAATATCAAGTTATAAAATAAGTTGTAAATTTTAATGTAAAGAAAAAAATCATTTTAGTTTTTAACTTGAAAGCTCGATACGTAAATGGTGTAGATTTTTTCTATTATGTCATTTATTATACTCGTAAAGAGATTTATTAACTTAAAAACTATGTTAAATGATTATTAAAATAAATTCAAAAATAGAAACCGCTCAAAAATCTTCTTTTTTTAAATCTTTGATTTAAATCTAAAACTAATTTTATTATTATTCGATCAGTAGTTGCTATTAAGGAAGTAATAAAAAAAGAACAACACGTAATAAAATAAAAGAAGAATTGACTAAGCATTATATTATAATTATAGAATATTATCGATATTGTCTTTAATTAAAATTACTACGATTATCACAATTTATTCCTATTAACGGTATCCTACCTTTGTAAAACATTCTATCGAACCTACATGAATTTTTTTTCGATTACTGGCGTCAACTTTTAAGCTCATCACTGGTCAGATAAATCAATAAAAACGGGAATTTTATAATAATAATACCATTTTTTACAATAATCACTGTTCTGAACATAGCGGGAATGGATTGTTCCGCCAAAATCGGTTGCAAGATGAAATTGCTTGGACGACTCCTCCTGCTTCAACATTAAAGGTGATATTGGTAGATAAGCCTGATGATGCTTCATCTGTGGTTTTCAAGGTTGAAAAGAAATTTTATCCAAATAGGAATGGTTTGAGGATTGTAAGTATAAAGGAAAACCCGAAAGAGGTACATATTATGTCAAACGATTCAGAAACTAAAGAGAGTATTCGAGACGACTTGTTAGAGGAGATGATTGAGTATCCACTTAAAGTTGTTTCAACTAAGCATTTGTGGCCCAGGATAATAATTTATGTTATTCCGCGTGACGTAGGAAGAATAATTTGCGGCCTGGAATCAGAATCCGTCTCTAGTGGTATCTGACTGTGATCATTACTGTGAAAAATTCAGGATAGTGTTTTGGGCTGGTAACAGGGATAGTGCTGTTGTGCATTATATAGTAGAGTGTAATAAGAAGATTAGGAAGGAACTTGCTGGGTTAGTTAAAATACTTGACTGATTATGGACAAGTATTCGTCGAGTTTCATTCATGTAAGGTTAGGGACTACTTACAGGTGATTCGTTGCTTTAAATGATTAGGGTTAGTTCATGTGGCCAGATATTGTAAAGAAAAAGAGGTGTGCTCATATTTTGGTATAGAGAGTCGCCTTGCAAAAGACTGTTCTGTTAAGAAGGATGGAGGTATTCCACGATGTGTGAATTATGCCCGAGTTAGTAGGGAAACCAGCCGGTCATGATTTTGCGCGAGTTATTGCTCAGTCGTATTGATGTATATATAGATTGAATTAATGTGTTAGTTGTTGATTTCTGTTTTGTAGATTTGTGGGTTATGTTGTAGTAGATTATTTTTTGTTGTAATGTTTTCTTTTTTTAGTGTTCAGTATTGCTTTGTTTTTTTTTTTGTCTTCAGTCATTTGACTGGTTTGATGCAGCTCTCCAAGATTCCCTATCTAGTGCTAGTCGTTTCATTTCAGTATACCCTCTACATCCTACATCCCTAACAATTTGTTTTACATATTCCAAACGTGGCCTGCCTACACAATTTTTCCCTTCTACCTGTCCTTCCAAAATTAAAGCGACTATTCCAGGATGCCTTAGTATGTGGCCTATAAGTCTGTCTCTTCTTTTAACTATATTTTTCCAAATGCTTCTTTCTTCATCTATTTGCCGCAATACCTCCTCATTTGTCACTTTATCCACCCATCTGATTTTTAACATTCTCCTATAGCACCACATTTCAAAAGCTTCTAACCTTTTCTTCTCAGATACTCCGATTGTCCAAGTTTCACTTCCATATAAAGCGACACTCCAAACATACACTTTCAAAAATCTTTTCCTGACATTTAAATTAATTTTTGATGTAAACAACTTATATTTCTTACTGAAGGCTCGTTTAGCTTGTGCTATTCGGCATTTTATATCGCTCCTGCTTCGTCCATCTTTAGTAATTCTACTTCCCAAATAACAAAATTCTTCTACCTCCATAATCTTTTCTCCTCCTATTTTCACATTCAGTGGTCCATCTTTGTTATTTCTACTACATTTCATTACTTTTGTTTTGTTCTTGTTTATTTTCATGCGATAGTTCTTGCGTAGGACTTCATCTATGCCGTTCATTGTTTCTTCTAAATCCTTTTTATTCTCGGCTAGAATTACTATATCATCAGCAAATCGTAGCATCTTTATCTTTTCACCTTGTACTGTTACTCCGAATCTAAATTGTTCTTTAACATCATTAACTGCTAGTTCCATGTAAAGATTAAAAAGTAACGGAGATAGAGAACATCCTTGTCGGACTCCCTTTCTTATTATGGCTTCTTTCTTATGTTCTTCAATTGCTACTGTTGCTGTTTGGTTCCTGTACATGTTAGCAATTGTTCTTCTATCCTTGTATTTGAACCCTAATTTTTTTAAAATGCTGAACATTTTATTCCAGTCTACGTTATCGAATGCCTTTTCTAGGTCTATAAACGCCAAGTATGTTGGTTTGTTTTTCTTTAATCTTCCTTCTACTATTAATCTGAGGCCTAAAATTGCTTTGATGTTATTCATTTTGTCGTTGTTTTGTTGTTGGTGTCGGTGTTCTAGATTCGTCTTGTTCGGTTTCAGTTTATGTTTTGTTGTTTTTATTCTACGTTCACAGGATTATTATTAGGATTTGCTTAGTTACTTTTTTATTTATAGTTCGTATATAGTTTCTGTGTTGTGGTACACAAAACGTATGAGGCAAGATCAGTAGATCTTGCCTCATACGTTTTGTGTTTTAGTTAGTGTTTTTTGTGGTTGATGATTGTTTTGTGTAGCATGTTTAGCTATAAATGTTTTTGGATTATTGTTTAGTGTTGTCTTGTGTACATTTTTAATGTTTCGTGTTTAGTTGTGATTAGTTTTGCGTTTCAAGTTTTAGTGTAGTGTTCAGTCTTGATTAATTAATTAAAGCAAAGTATATCTTCCTTAGTACTTCCGCATTACACATTGGCTTGATCATATAAAACATTCTAGAATATCTAAGCAATTTATCCTTGCTTTAAGTTATATAATTTTTCCAACTCTAACGGGAGTTTAAAAGTAAACCCAAGTATATTTTTTCATCTACCATTTCTTTATTATGACACAGGCATTGTATGCTATTATTACAAGAAATATTGTTTTTGTTTGTTTAACCTCCAAGACCACCGTTAGGTATTGCTTTAGAGGATAAATTGAATGATTTGTAGCTAGTAAGAAAATGCCATGCCTGACCGGAATTCGAACCCGAGATCTCCGAATAAAACCTGATGGTATTTTAAAGGGGTCAAAAAAGTGTAATTTTTTATACTGAAAAGAACATATTTGGTTTTAGAGCTTATCGTCTGTAATTGTTGGTAAATCATAATTTAATTAAATCAGCACAAGCAAACTTAGGCGGAATAAAGAGAACTGGTAGAAAACCTTGGGTTTCAGACGATATATTGCAGCTGATGGATGAACGTAGGAAATATAAGAATGCTAGTGATGAAGAAAGTAAAAGGAACTATCGGCAATTAAGAAATGCTATAAACAGGAAGTGCAAACTGGTGAAAGAAGAGTGGATTAAAGAAAAGTGTTCAGAAGTGGAAAGAGAAATGAACATTGGTAAAATAGACGGAGCATACAGGAAAGTTAAGGAAAATTTTGGGGTACATAAATTAAAATGTAATAATGTGTTAAACAAAGATGGTACACCAATATATAATACGAAAGGTAAAGTCGATAGATGGGTGGAATATATTGAAGAGTTATACGGAGGAAATGAATTAGAAAATGGTGTTATAGAGGAAGAAGAGGAAGTTGAGGAGGATGAAATGGGAGAAACAATACTGAGATCTGAATTTAAGAGAGCATTAAAAGATTTAAATGGCAGAAAGGCTCCTGGAATAGACGGAATACCTGTAGAATTACTGCGCAGTGCAGGTGAGGAAGCGATTGATAGATTATACAAACTGGTGTGTAATATTTATGAAAATGGGGAATTTCCATCAGACTTCAAAAAAAGTGTTATAGTTATGATACCAAAGAAAGCAGGGGCAGATAAATGTGAAGAATACAGAACAATTAGTTTAACTAGTCATGCATCAAAAATCTTAACTAGAATTTTATACAGAAGAATTGAGAGGAGTGTGGAAGAAGTGTTAGGAGAAGACCAATTTGGTTTCAGGAAAAGTATAGGGACAAGGGAAGCAATTTTAGGCCTCAGATTAATAGTAGAAGGAAGATTAAAGAAAAACAAACCAACATACTTGGCGTTTATAGACCTAGAAAAGGCTTTCGATAACGTAGACTGGAATAAAATGTTCAGCATTTTAAAAAAATTAGGGTTCAAATACAGAGATAGAAGAACAATTGCTAACATGTACAGGAACCAAACAGCAACAATAACAATTGAAGAACATAAGAAAGAAGCCCTAATAAGAAAGGGAGTCCGACAAGGATGTTCCCTATCGCCGTTACTTTTTAATCTTTACATGGAACTAGCAGTTAATGATGTTAAAGAACAATTTAGATTCGGAGTAACAGTACAAGGTGAAAAGATAAAGATGCTACGATTTGCTGATGATATAGTAATTCTAGCCGAGAGTAAAAAGGATTTAGAAGAAACAATGAACGGCATAGATGAAGTCCTACGCAAAAACTATCGCATGAAAATAAACAAGAACAAAACAAAAGTAATGAAATGTAGTAGAAATAACAAAGATGGACCACTGAATGTGAAAATAGGAGGAGAAAAGATTATGGAGGTAGAAGAATTTTGTTATTTGGGAAGTAAAATTACTAAAGATGGACGAAGCAGGAGCGATATAAAATGCCGAATAGCACAAGCTAAACGAGCCTTCAGTAAGAAATATAATTTGTTTACATCAAAAATTAATTTAAATGTCAGGAAAAGATTTTTGAAAGTGTATGTTTGGAGTGTCGCTTTATATGGAAGTGAAACTTGGACAATCGGAGTATCTGAGAAGAAAAGATTAGAAGCTTTTGAAATGTGGTGCTATAGGAGAATGTTAAAAATCAGATGGGTGGATAAAGTGACAAATGAAGAGGTATTGCGGCAAATAGATGAAGAAAGTAGCATTTGGAAAAATATAGTTAAAAGAAGAAACAGACTTATAGGCCACATACTAAGGCATCCTGGAATAGTCGCTTTAATATTGGAAGGACAGGTAGAAGGGAAAAATTGTGTAGGCAGGCCACGTTTGGAGTATGTAAAACAAATTGTTGGGGATGTAGGATGTAGAGGGTATACTGAAATGAAACGACTAGCACTAGATAGGGAATCTTGGAGAGCTGCATCAAACCAGTCAAATGACTGAAGACAAAAAAAAAAAAAATTAAATTAATATCATCATGCATCTGGACTTTTAATTCTGGGATAGTTTTTTCTTTAAAAACAGTGGTATATCATCTGCTATAAAACTATGCTTCCTTAAATTAATTTTCACTGTAAAATTAAAAATTACAATTAAACTACTGAAACATAAATTACATTCTTTTAAAAGGACTGTTTACTATTTTTTTTAAACGTGGTTGATGAAAAATAAGTTAAAGCGTAATTATTTTTTAAATAATTAATTTCAGTATAAAAGAGCAAATCGCATTTTATTTTCTTTATATATTTACGAAGTTATTAATTTTTTTAGGTACTTTAATACTGGCAGGGTATGTAATCATCAAAGTAAAATTTATACCTGTGTTATTTCATGTAAATTTTAACGTAGTAGTTAAAATAAAAATAATAATTTTAGGGCATGAGAATGTGTAAGGGTTGGAGAATAATGATATAAAAACTGAAGAGTTGAAAGTAGTTAGTTTTATCAAATGTTAAAAAAAAAAATCTTAGTTAATCATTTTTTTTATGAGGTACAAAGCTCTTTAAAAAAAAATGAAAAAATAAATAAACAACCAAAATGAGAAGGGTAGTCCCTTACACAATTGCCCAGATGCCTTTGTTATCCAACTTCAGCTTGACAGCGTAGTTGTTAAAATGTAATAAAAGAATCATTATACTTTCTGTATATTGTGTAGAAAAGAGAAAAATAAATACAAACATCAGAAAATGGATGTTGTCCACTTAACGTTATTTTTATTTTTGCTTGTACAGGAGTACAAGCAATTGTACATCATGAAGACATGATGTACAATTTAACTCTTTTTTTCTTTACCATTTAGGTAATCATATTTCTTTTAATATTCATTTAAAGTGATGGACCTTGTCTACATGTAAGGACGTTTATACTTTTATGACATTTTTATTTATTTCCATTTCTTTAAATAATTTATATTATTTTTCATGTAAAAAATTAAACGATTTTTATATTTACATATTAGAATTAATGATAATATAAAAATAATTATGAAGTAGGTACTAAATAAATGTTTTATGTAAAAAATGAAATAGGTACGATAAAACCTTTCTTTTAAATTATCTAAAAGTTTTTAATCCGGTTTTATTAATTATTTTTCTTTGTTACAAAACAAAATATATATTGCAATGTCAATATAACATTTCCTTTTGTTCCATTATTGTTATCATTTGACCACTTTTTGTAAATTCTCATTAATTTTCTAATAACTTCCTTAGTTTTATTTAACCAGTATTTCCTAGGAAAATATCTTAGCGATTTCAAAATATATCTTCTAATTCAAAATTTTTAATATCATTCTTACTTCACTCTACTTTATACATTCCTCGACTATTATATATGTGACCTGATATAAGATACAATATCTTCTAAAATTTACGTAATTTTTTTCATCACATCCTTAAGCCTCAATTATTATGATTAAGGAATGAAAAAATTAAAGTAGTTTTCAGTATTATTCCTTATTGAATTAAATTTACTCTTCAGGATCGGCATGCAATCTATCAATTCTTCAGTATAAGGGATATCTTGTCTGTTCATCAAAGGTAGTGGTTTTATATTAAACATAATTACTCTAAGAGAAGTAACTTTGAGTGATGCTTTTTGTCCTATAAATGATATACATGCAACATGCATTACTGATATTGAAAATACTGGGACTTGTTATATAAATAACTTACCCATATACTATTTATTTGCCAAGAAACAGAGTATATATATATAGATTGTTTGTTTTTATATATATTCTAATACAATAATAGTTTCTTTTTTATTTGTTAATGAAATTACAAATTGCCAGTTATTTTAATTTAAATTCATGAGTTAAATCGGTGTGTGGGAAGCCGCATTACATGATCGAACCAATTCATTTTTATTTTATATTTATAAATTTTTAAATATACATAAATGTATATAACTTCTTGCTCTAACATTCGTTAGAGCTTGCTCTATATCCGTCTAAAGAATTTATATTCTATGAGTTTTGTTCGAATTTTTATAGTTGTACTGATATAACTCAAGTTTCTGTACTATATTTTAGGATTTTATCATAGGCTACATGTTAAGTAAATTTTTGTTTGTACTTTCATATCAGTTCATTTACACTTTGATCAAACCGTCACTTTAAACATTATCGTCATTTATTTTCAGCTTTCATTTTCGTTCTCTTTTCTCACAACATCCTCTCAACAACCTCTTTCAACACAACCAGTATAGTATAATTTTCTTTTTGTATTTTCACTAATTAAATCATTAATGTACTCTGTAGGAGTTGAATAAAAAATAAATAGAAATTGAAATAGTATTTAAATATATGTATGTAAAAGATAATAAATTGTAAAAATAATTTTATTGGTTGTTCATATGCGCCTCCTCCTTGTGAAGGGTTCAGCCCCTCTTTCATCAGTTTAATATCTACAGGTCTTTTATTGGTCTATATTTTTTTATTATAACGACACAGCAACTTTACAATCTGTTCAGCAAGATAATTGAACAAGTAAATAAGTTCTATTAGAACTAATATTAAGTTGTCACAGACCCTTGTTCTTTCTTTTCCTGATTAACTTCCGGGAATTACCGTTCAGGTATTACTTCAGAGGATGAATGAGGTTGACATGTAAATGAAGTGTAGTCTTGTACAGTCACAGTTCGACCATTCCTGAGATGTGTGGTTAATTGAAACCCAACCACCAAAGAATACCGGTGTTCACAATCTAGTATTCCAATCCGTATAAAAGTAACTGCTTTTACTAGGACTTGAACGCTGGAACTCTCGACTTCCAAATCAGCTGATTTGGGAAGACGCGTTCACCACTAGACCAACCTGGTAGGTTAAGTAGTCACAGACCCAGCGGCTGCTGACTTAACGATAACAACGAAATGAGAGAAATGAAATAAAAGAGCACTCCGTACAGCCAGACCACAAAGTCACCTAACTGAAACGATAAAGCAAACAAAATATATTGTTCCTTACCAATCTTCAAAAATTACTGATCTTATTATCCAATAAATTGAGCGCCAAATAATTCAGGTGGCGACCCAAACGATTTTGATACCGTAGGCTGACCAGAGAGATTTTCTGTCGAACAGTTTGCAACTTAAGATCATTATATATGTGGCTATTTATTATGTACCAGGGTATGTTTAGAATTTTTCGCAATGTTTTTGTCTGGTACCGTTCAAGTATGTCAATAGGAGTTGTATGCTGTACCCCATAATTCAAGCCCGTAAGTCCAAACAGGCTTCAAAACATTAATTTACTTTGTGCTGATAGCCTCGACCTATGTCATATCAGGCAGTACATATTTTCAAACATGAGATCCAGCTGTTTCCGATAGATTTGATATGTTTCGCTCAAGTAAGTTCAAATAAAAAAATTTAGTTGCTTAAACCATTTCGTTGTAATGAATTTGTTTTAATAATACCTACTTTATTTCATAATGTAATTTACTTTTCGTATATTTATATTTTAATACAATAATGATTTTTTTTTTTTTTTTAATTAACGAATATACGTATTGCAAGTAATTTTGTTTTAAAATTATGAGTAAAATTTGTTTTATAAACCAAAATAATTTTTACATCATATTTTTTTATGATCGAACAAATTTTTATTTATTTTTATAATATACGAGGGTTATTTTTTTCAAGGTCCGATCGGTCACGAAATTAAAACCAAAGTAAAAATGAAAAATATTTTATTTGTAAAAAGTACTTACATAGTTTCGCTATTTCTCTACATAGTCGCCACCCGATATAGACATTTGTCGTAGCGTGGTACCAACTTTCCAATACCCTAGGCATAGAACGAAGCCGCCTGTGTTTTCAGCCATGTTTCTACGCTGGTCTGCAACTCGATGTCTTTGACTGAAAGCTCGTTTCTCCTTTGCTGTTTGGCATTTTATGCCGCCCCTGCTTCGTCTATCTTTAGTAATTCTATTTCCCAAATAACAAAAATTTTCTACTTCCAAATTTTTTTCTCGCCCTATCAGTACAATAAGTATTAACAATGGAGTAGTTTTGAAATGTGTCAACTAAAGTTAAAAGAATGAAGCTAAGAAAGGTAAGCAATTCTTACCATAAAAATTATAGTGATCTTAGTAGAAAGAATAATATAAATTATTATCTTAATAACAACAATTTTAATTTTGAAGATTGGAAATCCAGTTGTATCAAGTATAAATATGGACGATATGAGAATATTTTATAAAATGGGATAGATTATTTATGGGCTCAAACTTAAGAAATTAACATTTTTTTTTGTTTTTTACCATTTTTGGTAGTAATTTATTTTTAAAATGTTGGCTGTTATTAACAGTGTTAATGACCTATTTGTCGAGCAAGAGAAACCTAAATTATTTTATTAAAATTTTTTTTTTTTTTTTTTTTTACCAATATTAAATGTAGTATAAAAGCATACTTTACAATACATAATTGTTAAAGTAAAATCGTAATTTCATCTAGAGGAACAAGTCGGATCCATATTGTTTTACTGAATTTTGATTTTTTCACAGTTTTATTCTAATTATTGTATGAATTATTTTTTTTAGTATTTAAAGATTCTAACCGTATTTGAAAGAAAAATCTGTCGAGGACAATTCCAGAAAAGATATGTAACACTTTGAGTCCTTTTATTTATAACATAACTAAAAAATTATAGTTATCTACTAGAACTTTTGGATATTATATTTACATATAAATTTATGGATATAATATTTAAATATTATAACACTTATTTCGGTAGTTATTACATCGTAGTAACAGTAGCTCAAGGTTTGATCTTTCAGAAGGAAATATTAACTGCAATCTATGTTATATAAGTACATAAATCATACCGACAAGATATATGTTTTTATAATATTTAAAACTCGTACAATATTACAGACGGTTTGATCTTATTTGAAGTACCTTCTTTAGTATAGTGTAAATTAAAAAGATTATTGCTTGTAAAACAGATCTCTTTCAAAGTATTTTTCTTCCACATGGCTTTTCAGGGGTAATTAGTAGCACCATATTCGCTGTAGCGTTGTTGCTAATGGCGCTAATCATGACCCCTTCATCTATTTAATTGAATAATATATCAAATTATGGCGTGTTTGCTCGTTTTATGTGTTGTGTTTATAGAATATTCTAATTTTTATCAAATTGTAATGAGATTTCAGGTTTTAAATTCTATATGTAGAATTTTCATGTTATGATAAATATCGTTTCTCTGAGGTGATTTAAAAAATTTGAATCTTTTTTTACTTGTAATTAATGACTGCATTAGTTGATTGCAAAAATTTTAATTGATTAATTTGTTTTTTTTTTTTATTTATTAAATAATATGAATACAACTAACTCTTTAATAATTAATAAATTTTATAAATTAAGGATAATGTTATTAAGAAAATAATAATAAAATAATTATAAAAAACAAAAACTCAGACAACTATTGAACACACCAACCTAAAATAATTATGAAAAACGAACAAAAAATAGTTAAACAAAATGTTTTCTTTTCTTATAGACATTTTTTTTAGTCAGCGATGTGAAATTTAATTTAAATTAAATTTAATTTAATTTTGTTTGTTATCTTAACAAAATGGAGGTAATTAAAGTTACCATTTCATATAGCCTACATAGGCGCCCGACTACAAGATAAAATGTAGAAGTAATATTCAATTTCACATCGCTGAATAATTGTATCCTGAAAAGACGTCCGTAAGAAAATCAAGAAAAACTTTTTAATTATTTTTTGGCCGTTTTTTGTAATTATTTTAGATAGATGTGTGCAATTAGTAGACGGATTTTTAAAAAATAATTGTATTTTATTTAGCACTTTTTGTTATTTTCATAACTTTAACTTCAATATACTAAAGAAATAGAAACGATACTGTATAGAATTTTTTTCTTTTAGAAAGGTTATCCGACTTAAATAGGAATTTGAATGTTAATGAATGATAATATAGATGTGTGTAACGCGTGTATGTGTTATTGCGACGCATTCCTGCTTCTTTTTGTTGATCTCTTTTTTTCGCTTTTATCTAGAGAAAGATGAATTTTTCGAAGAAATCACAAAAAGTAAAAGTGTTTCGTTTTTAATTTTTATGTAATAACATCATTAAAATTTAAAAATAGCGTAATTTTTTAATTTCGTCCCCGTTTTTATATCAGATAATTTAGATGTCCTATGTTATCGAAGGCCTCAAAAGTTGGCTGTAATAAATTGACGTTGCTGGACGTTTTCCTGAATAGACATTCTCCCGATGATCTTTTTCCCGAATAAACATTTTTCTGAATTTACTAGAATATGCTGTTTCCAGAATTATTCAAATTATACAAATAATTATGTTCCATCTAATCTCCATGGTTAGAATTCATATTTATACTACACTAATTGTACTGTTTATTTACAAAAAATCCATTTGGAATTAAAAATTATACACAAATTTCAGTTATCTTGATAGAAGCAACAACATAAGCAAGGGTTGGCACGATAGGTTTCACTTGGTTGTCGGAAAAAATCATCCAGATTTATAGTGGCGGCTCCTAGCTAAAATTAGTGGGAGTGCTATTCCAGAAAACTTTTTTTGGGCATTTTCAAGGCCATTGTTAAAGTTTTCTGTAAAATAAAAGAACCGAAAAAAAATTAATCAAATAGAATAGCTTTTTTTTTGTCTTCAGTCATTTGACTGGTTTGATGCAGCTCTCCAAGATTCCCTATCTAGTGCTAGTCGTTTCATTTCAGTATACCCTCTACATCCTACATCCCTAACAATTTGTTTTACATATTCCAAACGTGGCCTGCCTACACAATTTTTCCCTTCTACTTGTCCTTCCAAAATTAAAGCGACTATTCCAGGATGCCTTAGTATGTGGCCTATAAGTCTGTCTCTTCTTTTAACTATATTTTTCCAAATGCTTCTTTCTTCATCTATTTGCCGCAATACCTCCTCATTTGTCACTTTATCCACCCATCTGATTTTTAACATTCTCCTATAGCACCACATTTCAAAAGCTTCTAACCTTTTCTTCTCAGATACTCCGATTGTCCAAGTTTCACTTCCATATAAAGCGACACTCCAAACATACACTTTCAAAAATCTTTTCCTGACATTTAAATTAATTTTTGATGTAAACAACTTATATTTCTTACTGAAGGCTCGTTTAGCTTGTGCTATTCGGCATTTTATATCGCTCCTGCTTCGTCCATCTTTAGTAATTCTACTTCCCAAATAACAAAATTCTTCTACCTCCATAATCTTTTCTCCTCCTATTTTCACATTCAGTGGTCCATCTTTGTTATTTCTCCTACATTTCATTACTTTTGTTTTGTTCTTGTTTATTTTCATGCGATAGTTCTTGCGTAGGACTTCATCTATGCCGTTCATTGTTTCTTCTAAATCCTTTTTATTCTCGGCTAGAATTACTATATCATCAGCAAATCGTAGCATCTTTATCTTTTCACCTTGTACTGTTACTCCGAATCTAAATTGTTCTTTAACATCATTAACTGCCAGTTCCATGTAAAGATTAAAAAGTAACGGAGATAGAGAACACCCTTGTCGGACTCCCTTTCTTATTATGGCTTCTTTCTTATGTTCTTCAATTGCTACTGTTGCTGTTTGGTTCCTGTACATGTTAGCAATTGTTCTTCTATCTCTGTATTTGAACCCTAATTTTTTTAAAATGCTGAACATTTTATTCCAGTCTACGTTATCGAATGCCTTTTCTAGGTCTATAAACGCCAAGTATGTTGGTTTGTTTTTCTTTAATCTTCCTTCTACTATTAATCTGAGGCATAAGATTGCTTCCCTTGTCCCTATACTTTTCCTGAAACCAAATTGGTCTTCTCCTAACACTTCCTCCACTCTCCTCTCAATTCTTCTGTATAGAATTCTAGTTAAGATTTTTGATGCATGACTAGTTAAACTAATTGTTCTGTATTCTTCACATTTATCTGCCCCTGATTTCTTTGGTATCATTACTATAACACTTTTTTTGAAGTCTGACGGAAATTCCCCTTTTTCATAAATATTACATACCAGTTTGTATAATCTATCAATCGCCTCCTCCCCTGCACTGCGCAGTAATTCTACAGGTATTCCGTCTATTCCAGGAGCCTTTCTGCCATTTAAATCTTTTAATGCTCTCTTAAATTCAGATCTCAGTATTGTTTCTCCCATTTCATCCTCCTCAACTTCCTCTATAACACCATTTTCTAATTCATTTCCTCCGTATAACTCTTCAATATATTCCACCCATCTATCGACTTTACCTTTCGTATTATATATAGGTGTACCATCTTTGTTTAACACATTATTACATTTTAATTTATGTACCCCAAAATTTTCCTTAACTTTCCTGTATGCTCCGTCTATTTTACCAATGTTCATTTCTCTTTCCACTTCTGAACACTTTTCTTTAATCCACTCTTCTTTCGCCAGTTTACACTTCCTGTTTATAGCATTTCTTAATTGCCGATAGTTCCTTTTACTTTCTTCATCACTAGCATTCTTATATTTTCTACGTTCATCCATCAGCTGCAATATATCGTCTGAAACCCAAGGTTTTCTACCAGTTCTCTTTATTCCGCCTAAGTTTGCTTCTGCTGATTTAAGAATTTCCTTTTTAATATTCTCCCATTCTTCTTCTACATTTTCTATCTTATCTTTTTTACTCAGACCTCTTGCGATGTCCTCCTCAAAAATCTTCTTTACCTCCTCTTCCTCAAGCTTCTCTAAATTCCACCGATTCATCTGACACCTTTTTTTCAGGTTTTTAAACCCCAATCTACATTTCATTATCACCAAATTATGGTCGCTATCAATGTCTGCTCCAGGGTAAGTTTTGCAGTCCACGAGTTGATTTCTAAATCTTTGCTTAACCATGATATAATCTATCTGATACCTTGCAGTATCGCCTGGCTTTTTCCAAGTGTATATTCTTCTATTATGATTTTTAAATTGGGTGTTGGCAATTACTAAATTATACTTCGCGCAAAACTCTATAAGTCGGTCCCCTCTTTCATTCCTTTTGCCCAGCCCGTATTCACCCACTATATTTCCTTCCTTGCCTTTTCCAATGCTTGCATTCCAATCTCCAACTATTATTAAATTTTCATCTCCTTTTACGTGTTTAATTGCTTCATCAATCTCTTCGTATACACATTCTACCTCATCATCATCATGGGCGCTTGTAGGCATATAGACGTTAACAATCGTTGTCGGTTTAGGTTTTGAATTTATCCTTATTACAATGACTCTATCGCTATGCGTCTTGAAATACTCCACTCTCCTCCCTATTTTCTTGTTCATCACGAAACCTACTCCTGCCTGCCCATTATTTGACGCTGAGTTAATTACTCTAAAGTCACCCGACCAAAAGTCGCCTTCCTCTTCCCACCGAACCTCACTAATTCCTACTATATCCACGTTTACCCTATCCATTTCCCTTTTTAAATTCTCTAGCCTACCAACCTTTTTTAAGCTTCTAACATTCCACGCTCCGACTCGTAGAATGTTATTTTTTACTTTTCTGGTGACCCCTTCCTTAGTAGTCCCCACCCGGAGATCCGAACGGGGGACTATTTTACCTCCGGAATATTTTACCAAGGAAGGCGCCTCCATTATTACTTTTGAAAATGCAGAGCCACATTTTCTTGGAAAAAAAAACAGCTGTAGTTTTCCATTGCTTTCAGCTGCGCAGTACTCAGAGGACTGAGTGATGTTGATATGGCCGTTTAAGTCATTGTGACTTACGCCTCTAACAACTACTGAAAGAGCTGCTGCCCTCTTTCAGGAATCATTCCTTAGTCTGGCTCTCAACAGATACCTCTCCGATATGGTTGCACCTTCGGTCCAGCTACTCTGTATCCCTGAGCACTCAAGCCCCCTCACCAACGGCAAGGTCTCATGATTCATAGAGGAGGATAGAATAGAATAGCTGGAAGCAGGATAATAATCTAATTCTACACTTTATTACATTCAAGAATATGATACACAGTTTTTAAGCACAACACATGCGGAGAAAAAATCTACCTTCCACTAGCACGTCAGGGTTGCCACTGCGGAAGCGACAGTGCTATCTCTATCTCTCCTCGCAGCCTCCCATGCAGCTTTCTACATGCTCATGCGCACAACAGCCAAACACCACGCCGCTGGAAATGTGAAGCGTACAGTTCCATACAAAGATTTTTGTATCTTTTTCATTAACTGGGGGATGGCTACTGACATTATACTTATGGATTATGTATTGTAAAAGTATAAAGAGAGAATTAAAGAAAAAAAAGGACTCATTATATTAAATTTTATGTTTAATATCAAGTGGAAACAGGGTGGTGCTGCATTTCCTCAGTGCCTGTATACTAGCCGCCACTGCATATTTGTATTCTGCTCTCAAAGAATTTCAAAAGGAACAAACATAGCGAAATTCAAGTTGTCGAACTAAGTTCACGTAGGGTCGTTATAGCTGGAAAAAGAAGAAATGGCAAGAAATTCAAAAACGCATTCAACACATTGTTGAAAAATATCCAGCGTAGGAGCTCTATCCAATGGAATATTTTCGAGCTCTTGCTCTTAATATTGTTATTTAATAAACGACATATAAAATACATATTAAGTATTTCTACCATATAAGCTTGTAGCTTATATCCAAAAAGGAAATTATATGAAAACGGAAATTTTTTAGCGTATGAAAAATACCATGTCTGACCAGAATTTGAACCTGGGACCTCCGGATGAAAATCTGAGACGCTATCACTCTGCCACGGAATTCGGCAATTAAATATAAAGTAAGAATATTTATTACTTGTACGAAGTAAAGGAAGTATTGTGATCGCGAAAAATTTCGGTTTTCAGATTTTAACGGAAATATCTATTTTGACCATCCCTGAATCCAATTAGACTAGTTTCTTTCCGAGTGATATCTGTACGTACATACGTACGAACGCATGTGCGTATGTATCTCGCATAGCTCAAAAACGATTAGCCATAGGATGTTGAAATTTTGGATTTAGGACTGTTGTAACATCAAGTTGTGCACCTCCCCTTTTTATGATAGTGGTACTTGATTTCATTGGTTCCAGAGGTATAGCCAAATAAAATTTTAATTAATGAAATGTTTTGGTCTTACAAGGGTAAGGCACATCGGTTGAATTCGACTTCTTTTTTTAAATTTAAATATATTGATTTATTAATAATTAACCGGTGATTGTAAAAAAATTACATTGAACAATAACTCAATAATAACAATAAAAAAAAATATATATGAAAAATCAGAAGTTATTAGTGAAATAAAATTTTATGTACTTTTAAAAATGTGTATATATAATTTAATAGACGTACAAGAAAGTCATGCGGTGTCCATATCAGATTTTTCCCCTAGATTATAAAATTATAACTTTATTATTATTATGTTTTTTTTTTTTTGAATGACAGTTTATATTCCTGTTCTTAATTTTTTAATCCCGCATTGTGTATATTTTACTTTATAAAACACTTTACGTAACCTTCTCGAACTTTGTTAATTTTTTAAACAGCTTTGTTCATAATAACAGTGAATGAAAATTGAATAAGGTAGAATATGTTATTTTATAATTTTTATATATGTATATTTATATAATTAATAAACATAGAAGTGAAAATAAATAACGTAATAATAAATTTAAATTTATTCTAGAAGTTATAGTTTTATTGTATTATATTGATGAAATATTTTATAACAAAAATATTGTGGTTTAAAGCATAAAATATAACTGTAATATACCTAATATTAAAGTAGGTACTTTAGTAAGTTTGTATGTGTATATAATATTATGTTGGCTGTACCATAATTATAATATTGTTTACGTACGACTGTTTCAATTTGAAAGGAATTCGCGTTTCCGTTATATTATTATATAGTTTCTACATGAAACACGTCACATTCACATTCCAATTGTACGGCTAAGCTCGTAGTCATCCCACACATAACCGACATATTTTTATAAAAGAGTATATATATATATATATATATATATATATATATATATATATATATACTAACATTTATTATATATATATATATATATACTAACATTTATTATATATATATATATATATGTAATAAATGTTATAAATTTTCGTTTATCGTTGAGTGTTTTTATTAACTTAAATTATGCATCAACTTAATACAATGAAACTTACTTAAAAATAAGTTTTTAAATTATTTTACAAAATTATTAACCATTACAGTTATTAGTTGTTTTGAGAAAAATATAAATTAACACATTTTACTTATAAAATAAATATGTATAGTGTTAATAAATTACGAGAATTTTTAAATAAATATTTAACCGTTAAAAATATAAAAATTAAATTTAGCAAATCTAGATAACAGATCTCTTCAGATCTGTTTCTGGATATGAGATTACCATACACTAAGACCCCGGGAAGCATTTTAAATCGGAAGGGTAGGGTTATGATTCATTATTTTAAAGAACATTGGAAAATATCTGACGTAATAAAGTTTGAATTATGACCACCGTTCCCTAAATGGTGACTGTTTTATGTTTTTTATAGCTCAAATTTAGTCCTAAATAGTGAAAATATAGATTTTTGGAATTGTTTAAGTTTATTTTCAGTATCATTATTTTTCTATTATATAAAAATAGATAAGCAATCTAAGGAAAGTATATACAACTCTATTATTAACTTTCTTGTATTTATTACTTTTATAACAAACAAGAAATGAGTTTATTTGATATTTTTGATACTTATCAATTTGTAGTGCTGTCTGTGTTTCTCAGTCTGTGGGGCGGGATAACAGTAAATTCGGGTCGTGAGCATATCGAAAAGAAAATATTATTAAAAAACTTTATTAAACTACTGAAATTAAAACAAAAGAAAATACATTCTGAGATAATAAGTAATAAAATATACTTTTAAATAGTATTTGTATCAGTACTATATTATGTATTTAATAATTAACTTCCCAGTACTTATCTTTACTTTTTTTATTTTCATTTAAATTTTTCTAGTATGATTTTGTAAATGCTTATTAAATATCTATTAGTTTTGTTTTTGGTTTTTTTTTTACATTAAAAACACTTTTCTTTATTTTTTTGTTGTTAAATTTTGTTAATTTATTGTGTTTTGAACAAACAGTTGGACAGTTGTTTTTAAAACCCGTTAGAAAATATATTAGTTATATGTTACTGAATAATCTAATCGAGATCGATTTTATATGTTCCAACTCGTAAAATTATCATCATTATATGGTTATAATGATGTTATTTTTCTTTATTTGTATCAAAAAAAGATTTTACAAATTTTTTCACGTTCAACTTCTGGGTATAAGAAACAAACATTTGTTTTAAGCGCAGAAAACTTTACGATTTAAAAAACAGTTACATCGCTAGAATTTTATGATTATTCACTTAACATGAAGATACAGTTTTTATGATATATTATTTGTCTCAGAATTTTTAATGCAAATCATTAAGCCAGCTACGTAATCTTTTAATAAAAAAACTAAAAAAAATTGTGTATGTATGTATATATATATATATATATATATATATATATATATATATATATATATATAAATTCTTTCTGATAGTATATTTTTCTGTTAAAATCTTTTCACGTAATTCTATTTATTTTATTTATGTGGTTTATATATTTCAAATATTATCCGATTTGTTTTAGTAAAGGTGGTTTTTCAAAATTTATTTTTTAACAGATTATTTTAAAACAAAATAAGACATGGCTGTTACTTTTTCATCTAAAAAAATTTAAAACTAAAATAAGAAAAAAATGCATTATTTATAACCCATAAATATTGTATTATCTTAAAAAACGCTGCTCAACGATGAAGTCTTTAAAAAACTAGTATAAAACTGGAATATTTTCTTGTAACTTTATGTGCAACTACAAAGATTTCATTTTTTAACAACTACTGAAGTAAAAATTTTATGTACATCGTTCTGAACATAAAATGTTATGATCGCAAATGATCTAAAAATTGACACAAATCAACAAAACTTCGTACATTGACCTCCCCTAATGTTACTTTTTTTTAACCTGAAGCGCAAACATTTAAATGAAATAATAATATTCATCCAAATAATATAATTTTTTATTTTCTCTTAGCTTTTAAATGGAATATAATTATTTTCATATTTCTTCAGACTGTAACTAATTAAAAGAATAGAAATAATACTTTTTTTTTGTGGATGTAAACAAATTTTTTATCTGATTTTATTTTAATAGCCTTTTTTTATCAGATACGTAATTTTATGAATAACCACAAATAATTTTACCATTCTTTTATCGATTTCAATCTGAACAGATAAAAATTCAGACATGAAATATTATTCATTGCTTCATCAAACTAATGAACAAATATCTATATTAAATAATTTGTTTATATTATTAAATTTTTTTTAAATTTAAATCTCACGTAATTAAAACAAAAAAACCTTTATTAGTCTAAACTTAGACTTCTGGTTAACTCATCTTTGCAGGTCAACAGCTGATTTTCGAAGTCGAATGTTCTGAGGTTCAAATCCTAGTAAACGTAATTGCTTTTATATTGATTTGAATGCTAGACAGTGGGTACATTGGTGGTTTGGGGTTAAATTAACCACACGTTGGTCGTCTGAGTCTGTACAAAACTAAACCTCATTTACATGACATACATATCCTCATATCATTGGTCTTGGGGCGGGTGGGGTTGCTTGTTGTTCACTAGTTGAACAGATTGTAATTTACACATTTTTACTTCTTTTTTACGAAGTAAAGGAAGTATTGTGATCGTGAAAAATTTCAGATTTCAACGGAAATATCAATTTTGACCAACCCTGAATCCATTTTGACTAGTTTCGGTGTGACTTCTGTACGTTTGTATTTCGAATAACTCAAAAACGAATAGCCGTAGAATGTTGAAATTTTGGATTTAGGACTGTTGTAACATCTAGTTGTGCACCTTTCTTTTTGATTGCAATCGACTGAACCAAAAGTATCTAAAAAGATCAAAATCCAAAAGAAATTTGATTTTGATTTTTTTTTTAATACTTTAATAAGCCCTCATTGAGAGCTTTTTAACGATATTTCTTAAGTGGTATTTATTTTCATTGGTTCCAGAGTTATAGCCGTTTAACATTTTAATAAATGAAAAATTTGCATTTTACAAGGGCACATCGGTTAGATTCAGACTTCATCTCCTTTTTTTTTTAACTTCTTTTTAAATTTAAATATATTGATTTATTAATAATTATTAACCTCTGATTTATGTAAACCTTTATGACAAAATAATTCAATAACAAAAAAAAAAAAAAAAATGAAAAAATATAGAAGTTATTAATGAAATAATATGTTACGTACTTTTCATTTAAAAAAATTAAATGTGTGTATGTAATTTAAATAGCGTGCAAGGAAGTCATATGGTGTCCACATCAGATTTTTTAAATTTAATTCAATATTGTTAACAATAGATACCGTAGATAAAGAAAACAATGTTCCAACTTGTTGCATCATAACGAACCACACTTCTAACTTAATCTGTTAAAATTTTTTTATCTTAAATTGAGCGTAATTCAAGAACAACTCAACTAATCTTCATCAAATTTTCACATAATACAGATCTTGAGATACATTATTACTGCATATCTATCTAAATTTCAAGTAAATTGAAAACAGTTTTAGAGATTTTTGATCAACAAAATTATATATGTAGAACTATAAATGTATCAGGAAACCCCAATTTAAATGAATGGTATTTTCGTACTCCTTATACCTCAAAAATGAAAATTCATTTTTAACCCTCCACTCCCACTACACAACCAAAAGCAATACTGTACTTTTAATTGAAAAGTCGGTAAAACAAAAACAAATATTTAGAGAAAAACTGAATTAGCCGTCAATAATATTACATTAAGTAATACATATATTAACAGTTTGGTAATATATTTTCATACGATATGTGAAATTTTAAAACTATTAAAAACATTTTAAAAAAAATATATATATATATTTTTTTTTTGATAACTTAAATCACCACAGGAGCTTACAAGAAAGTTTCCACATGGAATTATGGAAATGAAATTTTGTAACGTATCAATTAGTATGCCCGACCGGGATTCGAATCCGGGATATCCAGATTAAAGGCCGAGACGTTACTACTCCGCTACGGAAATCGGCGGTGGGTATATTTCCCAATAATCCTAACAATTTCTAGATATAAAAAATAATATATTTTACTTATATTCCTATTGTGTACGTTGCAATCTATTCATATACTGAACAATAAGCATAATCCTCTCCCACTGTCACAATGAGATCAGGATTATATGTATGACATGTAAATGAGGTGTAGTCTTGCACAAACTCAGATCGACCGCTCCTGAGATGTGTGGTTAATTGAATTCCAACTACCAAAGTACACCGGTATCCACTTTCTAGTATTTAAATCCGTATAAAATAAGTAGGTTTTACTAGAATTTTAACTTCAAAATCTTCGACTTTGAAAATCAGCTGATAAAGAAGTGATTTGTGACAACGAGTTTACTACTAGACCAGCACGTCTAGTGGTTTAAAAAGTAATATATCTATTAATATTTAGCTATTAATAAATATGTTGCTTTAAACCTATAAATTTTACTTTCACTCTAGTAGCTACTGTTTTTCATTATTTTTAATTAATTTATTGCTCGTAGGTTATTAATCATTAAATATTATTTTTATAGTCCTTAGGACCTATAATTATATATTTTTAAAAGACCTTAAGGTTATTTTTAATTATTATTATAGACCTTTATAAAATTCTTTTGTTAATTTATAACTTTCTTTTTCTTTATTTAGTATCGATAAATAAGTATATGAAGTTAGATTAATTCATTTCAAAATATTTTCATTAGGATATTACATAATTGTTTGATGTTTATTAAGTAAAATTAATTACATTAAATATGATATTACAATAGTAATTAATGTTGTATCAGTCAGGCCGTTAAATATCATATATTATTGTAATGATTTATGAACCTCATTATTTGTAATTAAAATACATTAAAACCGGCCTGCATTGACTGTTGTTTGTGCTAATAGAAACAGTCATTTTAAACAAGTCGTTATATAAAAAGACACAATGTACCGGGTGGGCTAAAAGTCTCTCTCCCTATCTTGAACCCCGTAGAGGAAGACACCCGTCTTGTGTCGATCCTGGTTGCCACATCAGCCCCTCCGTTCCTAGCCCTGATGGGCTTTACCGCAGGTCGTCTTTTAGACCGTTTAAACTTGATAACACAATACAGTCAACATTTTAGCCTCTGTCAAGAATTTTCTTGAAATGTGATCGTGGTTTACCTATGGGTCTTTGTTCAAATGGATCTTATTAATCAGTTTTTAATTGTCGGTGCAGATATCCTGATTATTGTAATCGTTTCCGTTTGAAATCACTATTATCATTTATTTTATGCCAGGCTCTCAGTTATTTCTTCTGCTCCATTCACCTTTTGCTTCTTTTATTGATCCTTAAATCCTTCTCTTTATTCTGTTCTCCGATGTTTTAGTCTTTCTGCATCCTATTTCTGAGTAACATTGGTCATATAGTCCCAGGTTAGTACTTAAGATGTGATTTTAAAAATCTCATTATAACAAAAATTGTTTTATTTGCTACCGCGATTCTGGGTCTAATTTCTGTCTAAAATACAGAAATATTTATTCCTGTTTCTGAAAATACAGATCTTATATATTTAAATTCTTTCATCCTTTTGAATGGACCTATTTTCAAAATTAAGGGACTCCTTTCATTTTCTTTACCACTGGTTTTTTTTTTAACTACAAGATATTTCTTCTTCTGGTTGATGATTAGCGCAACTTTCTTTGTGTTAACAAGTGATATCACCATCTCAGTAACTTCCTCCTCCGCTTTAATTAGCAGCGCCAGATAATCTGCAAAATTCCAATATCTCGTTAACAATTATAAATAACTTCTCTATCTTTCTATTTTCCTTCGTAAAAGTAATAAATAAAGATTTGGTTTTATTTAGAATAATTATAACTATAACATTAATTTTGTTAATGCACAAAAAACAACCTAACATACTTGAAATAAATATTCTATTCTGTTGTTATTTATCTTTAATACGTATTATAGCGTTAATTAAAGCAGGAATTTGCAACGTATGGTTTATTATTGTAATGTAGAATTGTGTGATGATATTCAACGGATTATGTAAATTCTGCATTGTATTCTGATGATTGATTATACGCAATTATCCATCAATGCAGATGACTGTTGAGAGATTAGCAGTTTCATTTTGGTATTTTCTTTAATAACATTTAGATATACATGAAAAATCAATTTCATACATTCACATGAAATGGTTTATATATATTACTTTAAAAACGTATTTATTTAAATTTTTTTTTACTAAAAGAGACCAAAACTACGATCAAGGAAATGAGAAACCTCTTCATCAGATCACACGTTATTTCAATAGCAATATTGCTGTTCGGTTTTAAATTTTGTTTTACAGTTATTTTCTAAATCATTAATTTATTTTTAAAGAAATTTATTTTAACTTAATACATTTTTAACTTAATACAATTAGTAAATTCGTTAAAATGATGATAATTACTCAAGAAGCGTTTTGGTATAGATGTAAGAAATATAATTCACACAAAATTCCTCCCTAAGCTTCTTAATCACACAGAAATATATTTTCTTAACCAAGATGGTAGAGTTGTATTTAAAATCTCAAAGTAGTCACTTTAAATATTCCAATTATTACAAATTTAATTTTACAAATTTTAATTTCCAATTATTACAGATTTTATATTACTTAGTTTTCTTGTATTTATTTCTTATTCATCCAGATAATGTATGGTTTTTTTTAAATAAAAACTACAATAACTCATAAAAATAAAAAATAATATATATATATATTTATTTTTAAATATATATATATATATATATATATATATATATGTATTACTTTCCAGGCGAACATAGCAAGAATAGGCATATTAAAGGGGAAAGTATGATGATGATCATGTCAAAATTGGGGTATAGGTTTTTTTTGACAATTTTACGTTTTAGGGTCCAAGTAGTTCATCTAGATAAAAAAAGTAATATCTACTCGTATGTGCGCATTTTTGTACGTTTGTGTGCCGTACTGCTTTTGGCTCAGGATTGAACAAACCTTTTTGGCTCCAAATTTGGCTCGAATACTTTCATATATAGGGCATTGATCATATTTTTTTTTTTTTTTAATTCATTCAGGTGGTGATAGATACCACAAAAAATTAATTTCGATCGTCTTCGATAGGCGCTTTAGAAAATACTTTTCTTTGCCAGATTGCCTACTGTACATTGAATTTATAAATAATCCAAAACACCTTTTTTAAAAATCAACACTCGCATCTTAAAATTGAAATATATGTTTTTTTTTTGGTTTTGTTTTACTCTATCTCCATTCGGTTTTAATTTTAAAAGAAATTAGATTTTTCGCATGATGTATTAGGACTATTAAAATATGTCGTCACTTTTCCAAAATTATAAACCTCGAACCTTAAACAAGGTTTTTTTTTTGAAAAATGTTTTGCTCTTGTTTTAGTCTTTAATAGAAGGGGTATTAGATCTTACGAGAGATTTTTATACAGATTTGTTAAGTTTAACTTATATACGAATATTTTCAGGGAAAAATTATTTTTTTAATTATTTTAATTCCTAACTCTAAAGAATAGAAAATAGATTTATTTTGTTTTTTTACTCTAACTCGTTCAATTTTTATTATTCTTTTTCACTGTAAGAGAAATTGAAATTTAAATAATCTTGACCTCCCTATAATATATTCAGGACTCAAAATAACAAGGTGTTTTTTTTTTTGTTTTTTTATCATTTCTATCATGAGTTTGTACTTTATTTACCTTTTTCTGTTAAGGGTCATTTCTTTATTAAAAAAAATAAAATTACTAAATTGTCTCCACAGTGAAACGGAGACACCATTATCAAAAATATTTTTATTTAAAATTTGGAAATTTTGATTAATTGCTAATCTTATTTAGGTAAAAATTATAATCAATAAAAAACCCCACTGATACGTGGCGCATCAAAAATTTAAAACATTCGTAACGTTTTTTTTTAGACTTAACGATTAAATTGCAAAGACTTTCCGGAGAAGCCGAAAAATAATTTTCAATGAAAAAGCTGTACAAGGTATTATATGACTTGATCAGTATGCCGGAAAAATATTTATCATACTTTGTTAATTTATCTCTCCTAAAAGGTTTTGTGAAATTGTTCATTTTATTCTATTTTTCAAAAAACAAACTACAACTAATGGAGAATATAAATTTGTGTACGTTATTATTATAAAATCTTGAGCTGTTTAACGTTTCAAATTTAAATATAATCTTTATATATTAGTTTTATGTTAATGAATATAATCTTCAGATTTTCATTTATTAAAAGATTTTCTAAAGATTTAAGGATTATATTATTCTGATATTATTCAAATTTTATTTTACATAAAAGTAAGATTATGTTTCGATTTAAAAAACAAACAAAACATTTAAAAATGCAGGAGATTCAAATGTAAATAAGAATTTTCTTCCTATGATTCGGCAATTACGAATAGCAACAATTCTACATATGTTGATAATATTTATAACCCCCAAATTCCAAATTTTTTAGTAATTATTCTTACATAAAAAAAATAAAAGACAAACATAAAAGTAAGCTTAAATCAATTAATCATTAAAAATATATATATCACAAACATAAACAGATATGAGACAGATTTTATTTCATTTGAAATAGAAATTATGTAAATATAAAAATCGATTTAAATAGAAAATAAAATAAAAATCTTTTAAAACATAAGCGTGATATAAACACAGATATATTATTACAATATGCAAATCTGTCTTGATGCTGAATCCTTTAATAATTACGTGGAAGGCAAGATTCATTGGAAAATCATGTCTGAATTTGTTCTCATTAGTGTAAGCTCCTATGTTAAGTAATCACTTATAATGAATTAGTCTACAAGAGTTACACAAATAGTATTGTATTGTAAATTATTATTTTAATATTTTTATTAATGCACGGATTACTCCATAGGCCATCAAATTTATATGATACTTAAAAATAGTTAGCGATGAATGACTTGTCTTTGTCCATAATATATAAATAGTGCATGTCATACAGACAGGGTAGCAAATGCATTAAAAATTATCCTTGCTTCTTGGTTGATGATCTCAATTAATGAAGACAATCAAACAAAAGTTAATTTACATATTGGAGGAAATCTGCAAACTAGAGTTTAAAAAACTTAAATAAGTATTGGGAGTGCTTTTTATACAATATGCTGTACCAAATTGCTGTGGTAAGAAATTATATTGAATTATGGTAATCGATTATCTCGATTTTTTTTTGTCTTCCTCCACTTGACTGGTTTGATGCAGCTCTCACAAATTCCCTTTCTAGTGCCAGTCATTTCACTTCGGTATACATCCTACATCCCTAACAATTTGTTTTACGTATTCCAAACGTTGCCTCCTTGCACAATTGTTTCCCATCTACTTGTCTTTGTAACATCAAAGCTACTATTTTGGGATGCCTTAATATGTGACCTGTAACTCTTTCTCTTCTTTTAACTATATTTTTCCAAATGCTTCTTTATTCATCTATTTGCCGCAATACCTCTTTATTTGTCATTTTATCCACCGTCTGATTTTTAACATTCTCCTGTAGCACCACATTTCAAAATCTTTTCATCTCAGGTCTCTGATCGTCCAAGTATCACTTCCATATAAAGCTACGCTTCAAACATGCCCTTTAATAATGTTTTCCTGACGTTTAAATTAATTTTTTGTGTAAACAAATTATATTTCTGTTTGAAAGCTTGTTTTGCTATGCTATTCAGCATTGTATATCGCTCCTGCTTCGTCTATCTTTAGTAATTCTACTTCTCAAATAACAGAATTCTTTTACCTCCATAATCTTTTGTCTTCCTATTTTTATATTAAGTGGTCATTACATTATTTCTATTACATTTCTTTACTTTCGTTTTATTGTTGTTTATTTTCATGCGATAGTTTTTTGCGTAGGACTTCATCCATGCCATTCATTGTTTCTTATAAATCCTTTTTACTCAACTAGAATTACTATATCATCAGCAAATCGTATCATCTTTATCTTTTCAGCTTGCACTATTTAAAAATAATCCCATTAAATTTTTTAAATAAATAAATTATTGCAATAAAATTTCAGTTCACCCCCTCTCGCAAATTTAGTTAAAATTGGTTAGATAAACCGCTTTATGATCATTTATTACCTTATTGACTTTTTGAAGCAGAACATATTTTGACAAGCGATTTAAATATTTCTTTCAGTTAATCGAAAATTTATAGAAATTTATGGGAATTAAAACTTTTATCAAGTTTAATAATCATCACCTTCCTGAATCCGGATAATAGGATCACGGAATTTGGTCGAATGTTCATAAATGGTTTTTCTTGTAACTGTTTTGCATCATCTTACTGGAAGCGTTTCATTATTTTTGTATGTATAATTTATTTATCAAAGTATATAAAGTCGTGCCAAAGAGGATTAAATCAATAAGGAAATACAGAGAGGAGGTCATTCCCTAGAAGTTTGTTTCTATAAAGAACAAATTTCTAAAGTCGGTTTAGTAATCCTTAGTTCATTACAGAAACACAATAAAAACACAAAGACTTTATTATTTTATTTAGTTGTAGACCTAAAGATAAATTGGTTTGATATTTTCTCATGAAATAAAATTTTTTACTTAACTATTTATTTTAATACAGTACGTACGTTTGAACGAAGTTAATATTTGGTTTTTATTCCATATTAGTTTTGAAAACCATCGTTAGTTTGTAGTCCAGCTAACCCTACGGTTCATTAAAACCACAGTTTGAGACTTGTTGCTTTCAAATAAAACCGCAGTCAACAGAACTCTGAATACATTTACTTAATATACTGTATGATTGTCATAACAAATTTATGTATTTTAATTAAATGTAACTTAATTGAAATCTCATTTCATTTATAAAGATTGTGTGGATTTTTTGAAATAAAGTATTAAATTACGTCTCCTGGGTTTCTTGCTTTGTTGTTTATTTGTATCTATAATATATAAAATAATACAAATAATTTTATATCATATGTTATGATTTTTATCAACATGACTTGTTTTTTCTCTTTATTAACGAATTATTTATTTTTCGGTATTCTCTATGCGTAGAGTCTATCTGTCATAACTTTATACTTGTTTATTTTAAAATCAAACTGTAAGTTCTTTTGACATGTTCTCTATTAAATTTACCTCGGTTGTCAGTTTTTCTTTTTTTTTAACTTTTAAAAAGTTTTTTATGGGGTTTTAATTTTATAATTTAGTATTTCTTGAATTAAAGTTTATTAGAAAAAAAAACGATAAGTCTGCATAAATTTAATATTTTAATTTTATATAAGATTATAAATTATATTTACAAATTATAATCGATAATTACAATAATAATAATCTAGAATGATAGATAATCGCGACAATGATAGAAAGAATCATTGATTCCAAGATCGAGTCGACTCATCTGATACAACAAAGTAAACATGAGAAGGCTCATTCCCGGACTGACGACGCCGACAGAAGACCCGTACCAGCGCAGTTTAAAAAACCGGCAAAATCTTCGATTATAACTCCAGCAATAGACGTAATGAAGAAAAATCTTGATTTATCCGACAAAGATCTAAAGATCACCCCGACGACGAGTCATATAGCTAAGGATACTGTGACAAGAGTACAGGAAAAATCTGCGTCAACCAAAATGGAGGTGCAAGTAACTATCGAAAAAGCACCAGACACAGACGATATTAAAACCGTACCTACAGAGGCCCCAAAAGCTCAGAGAACAACAGTGGTGAGAGCATCTGTATCAGCCGGCCCAAGCACAGCCTTAGACATTGAATCAAGTTCATCAGCCGCCGAAAGTGCATCGGTTGCAAGTTTAGACTCAATTGCAACGATGCTCACAGCACCATTGAAGCTTTCATCACCTGATGTAAGCCGGCGAACGTCATTGGCGTCAGAAAGAGAACACGATGCCATGTCCGAAGCCTCAGACACTCTGTCGTCGGAAGTTGAGGCCGTTCGCAGAATGGAAAAACGTAAGAAAGGATGGCCGAAAGGAAAGCCTAGGCGGTAATTTGTTGGATTTTAAATTAGAAGATTGAAATTTTGATCACTTATTTTCTTCATGGAAATATGAATTAAAGAACCTTTTTTTTTTCTTTTTTTTTTTGAAGTGGGATGGGGCTAATGACCAAAGTAATCGATGCCCCTAAAAAACCTCAAAAAAAAAAAAAAAAAATCTAGAAATCAAACTTGAAAAAAGGAATGCGTTTTTAACTCAACTTTTATACATAATTAAAATATGTGACATTTTGAAATGTTTTGTAATTCTTACGTCTGTAATTAGTTTCTATGGATTTTATTCATATTATTTTATCTAGAATCAAATTCTCCACAAGTTTTGTTTAAACTTGTTTGTATTTATTACCCATTTAAAAAACTTATTTTAGGCCAAACATAAAATACTGTGTTTTTCGACTCGAATAGTTTGTATTTTAACACAGATTTATCAACTAAAAATATAGTTCTGAAACCTTTTTGTTTTTCAATTTTTCTGATCGAATTTCATATAAAACCACTAAATCGCCTGACGAAATTCTTTTTAAAGCGTTTCAGTAATTATGTTTATATGATGAATATTTTCTTTATTTTCACTAGTAGTACATATCTTGAAAGTCCGTTTACATTCTACGTGATTCAGTCTGTATATTTTAACACATATTCAAGTCTTTTATAGTTTTTATTTTTTTATTATATATAAAAAATTCTTCTGATTAAGGTGACATTAATGTTTTTTTTAAACAAATATCACACGGTAGATTATGTTGGACGATTTAAAAACTGTTAGATAGATTTCATAAGAAACCTACCTATTGTAATTGGTACCATGATTCGACTTCCCGAAAATTACGACATATCTTCACGTCGCACATCCCCGAGACCCCAAAACCACCGTCAGTTTAAAAGTTTATATATATATTTAACTTTCTTGTGGATACGATAACTGCCATAATTTACCGCTAATCATTTTCAAATTAATATATAAAATATAACGACCCAAAATCTCATCTCGATCGAGTTCCTTAATGGGCAAAATCGGATCATGGGGTTGAAAATGGGAGGACTTTTTCGAAGAAAAAAAACGATATATATCGCTTTAAACTTTCTATTAAGTAAAATATCGAATTCGTTTAAAGTTCCTACTTATCCTTTCGATAAGGGCCTAAAACTTATATATACGAAAAGATTTTTGATATCACCAACCATTGGCCATTAGAAAAATTGGATTTCGATGACAAAAAAAAATCATACCTTCCTTAATAGGCACAGTATCGAGTCGGTTTAAAAAAGTGCGTTAGTTCTCTAAACATTACCTAAAACTTTTGTCTGAAACAATGTTTGATATAACCAACGCTTACGGTAGAGGATGACCAAAACAAAATATCGCTATAACTTTCTTATTAAATAAAATATAAAATTCATTTAAAGTTCCTATTACTTTTTGTATAAGGGCCTAAAACTAACATAAGCAAATTTTTTTGATATCACCAACCATTGGCCTAGGGGGTGGAAAAAATGGGGTTTCGAAGACAAAAAAAATCATACCTCCATTAATAGGCACAACATAGAAACGGTTTAATGTGGTCTTTAGTCTTCTAAACATTACCTAAAACTTTTGTCTGAAACAATTTTTGATATGACCAATCTTTGCCGCAAAAGATGACCAAAATATTGCTGGAATTGTAAGGAGATGGGGTATATCGTTTGCTAAGCATGTGAAACCTTTTTCTCATGCAACCATTGTCGTATTGAAAATTAGAAGTTTTTCTTAACTTAAAGGTGGTAATCTTTTTTATCCTCTACTTAGCACCGTGAAATCTACCTCCGCCTTCCGGTGTACCGAAAGGGATTTTTTTTTTGTAATACGCAGAATTTTTTTAAAAATCAGTCTCATACTTGAGATAAAAAATTTATTCCTCAACATTTTACCTTTAACATGATCTAATTCTATCTCATGTTTTGTTGTTATTTTTTTAAACTCTTTTCAAAAATTTTTTTTTAGTTTTAAATTTTTTTGCAAATTTTTTTGTTGTTTTTTGACTGGCATAACCTATATATATTATATAAACATAAAAAATAATTATTTAAACATTTTCAAATGTCAATTTCTCAATATCCTGATCGAGCCCTGAATGCGCGACAGTATTATAAACTCTATACCGTATTTGATATAAACATTTATCAATGGCAACGGAATTCGTTATAGGATTATTTTATTATTTAATAAAAACCATCAATTTAAATAGCAGCTTCTTATTCAACGCAAAAACTAAATCAATTATATTTTGTGTAAAAAGTAATACGAATTTATCTTTTTCTGTAGAAAACAAGAATTAATCTTCAAAATATTTTAAATAATTCATTTATTAGACCTTCTCTTGAAAGAGAGAAGTAGTATATTTACTCGTACTTGAGAATGTTTTTTAATCATTCCATTTTTTTTAAGATAAAATAATAATAATAATAAACTAAAAAATATTTGTAAGAAATATCACCTTTGATGTTTAATTATTTATTTTGCAAAATGTAGTGTTTGCATGACCTTGAAGATAATGTACTCACTACAATGGTATTCGATACCATTAGGGAAGAGTACTTACAAACAATAATTTAGCACATTTTAAAAACATCTGGTTTTTAATAGAAATCATTTTACTTTGTGTCTTTTACACAACTGGATTTAGAAAATAATAGCATTTTAAATTATTGATTTATAAAGATAAAATAATATATAACATGTAAACCAGTCTTCTTTAACTGTACACAAGATAGTTTAATTTTATAGAACATTTTTTATTTACCAATAATTTTATGGGTAACTTGTTTTTAGATTGTTTTCTTCCTGTATTAGAAAGTGAAACTAATCACAAACAAGGAAGAATAGGTTGTATAGACTGTACTTATTCTCTCAATGAGTAATTTATTGAGTAGTTACTGAGAAGAAGGAGAGTTGTTTAAATGAATAAATTCTTAGTTTTTTTGATATTGTTTTCTCTTGTTTTACATATCTATTGTTGATATTCAACATTTTTCGTCTACCGTGAAATGAAAACAACAGCTCAGTTCCGTTAAAAAAATCAAGTGAAACTATTTTAATATTTGTCCGTTGATTCTTTTCAATTTTGTTATTTTTTGCATAATTATCTCTTCATTAATTACAAATATACTACGCACCATTTTTGTTAACTTTTAAAAAGTTGTATTTCTAACTCGTTTTTAAAATACTTATTTTTTTAACATCTAAAATATCTTATTATAATTTAGAGATGTTTAATAAATATAATTTTTTTTTTTTTAATAAGATTCATCAAACTTTTCAGTTATACTTGCTTTATTTTTACTGGTTGATATTGTTGTTTTAGTCCGAAAAACAGTAGATGTTATTTCTGGCCGTTTTTTTTTTTTAAAGTATTTTTGTTTTAATTAGACAGATTAGAATTTAGAATGTGGTCAGGATATATGTTGGGTATAAAATTGTTTGATGTACGAGTAAATTAAGTTAAGTTACTTTAATATGTTGTGTGTCTCAGACTCAACCTCCAAAAATGTGAATTTGAAAAAAAAAAGTTCGTGGGGAACTGGCGAAAAAGATTCTGTCGCCAGGCGATCGAATCGTGGACACGTGCAGGGTCAGGGAGGCAGCCTCTTTGCTGAGGGCGTTCGGGTCCAGCAGATGGCTGGATCTGGACGTTCTGATAACGCATTGAGGACCTTTGAGGTTTGTGAGGTGAGCGCCGAGCGCCTCACCTCACAAGTAGAGGGAGGGTATGCGTGGGGTGCATAACCGGACCCAGACTAGGTGATAGGGAAGGGAAGGGTAGCCCTCTTGAAAAGAGTCACCATGGCAACCGGGAGGGATCGTGATGTCTCAATGGTCCACGAGGGACCCCGTCGAGAGATCAGTTTCAAGCTGCCCTATGGAGGGGGCTAGTCTTCAGCCACGTCACTTGGGACCGACCGAAGTGGTTACCGGTTACCGAAGTGGTTCTAGGCGATTACCGGTTACCGAAGTGGTTCTAGGCGGTTACCAGTTGCTCTCAAGTGTATACAAAAAAAAAAAAATGCTCTATATTTGGAGAATATTATGGTTGCTATTGAAGTAAGTGAATTTGTTGTTTGTGTTTTTTTAAATAGTTACAAGTATGAACTACCATTTTGCTATGAAGAAGAATCATTTTATCTTTGTTTAAAGCTACGTCCTGTTTGAGTAACCTACTTCACTTTTTGGCTTTAGTATTATACAGAGTATTTAAAAATTTTCCATACATATTTTAAAAGAAAAGCAAACTAGTATCATAATAACGGGTGATTCGAAAAGGATTTTTAAACTTTAAAAGCATATAAAAATTTAATAAATAACTTACAGATTCGGTTGAGGTAAACATCTTTTATAGCAAAAACCTCAAGTGTCGGCCTCCGTGGCGCAAGTGATAGCGTCTCGGCTTTTCATTCGGAGATCTCGGATACGAAACCCAGTCAGGCATAGAATTTTCACACACGCTAAAAATCATTCGTCTCATCTTCTGAAGCAACATCTAACGGTAGACCAAGAAGTTAAACAAAAACAATAAAAAAGCTGAAGCATTAACTCATATTTTACATTAGTACCGAATTCGACCATCAGTGTTGCTTGAAATAAATGCGTTTACTAGTGAAACGTATGTTTTAGTTTCACGATTTGCAGTAAGCAAATTTTGTTCAACGTAATCTTCGTAGAAGAGTACGGTAGAACCTTCTAGTAGGCATACAATTTATTCTTAGTACCAAACTTTCGTTGAGACAGGTTGCTCTTTTTCTACACAGAACTGCCCGTTCGTTATTCTTCCAGGAATCGTTTATCTGGACAAGATTCAAAATTCTCTAATTCCTAAGTTAGACTATGATAATCATGTCGGAAGTCATTACTATCAGCAAGTCGGGGCACCACCCCACTACTGCCCAGAAATCCCAGATTTTCTTGATACTCGAATCCCAGGTTGGTGGATTGGTCTTGAATATCTAATTGCATGGCCACCTTCCTTCCCAGATTTAATCCCGCTAGATATTTTCTTGTGGTTTGTTTTTTCATCAAAGGTTTATGTACCGCC